>NC_068300.1:77500-92500 GCF_025860055.1 Xyrauchen texanus
ACGGACGAACCCAGAAGTCTGTTTCGGGCAGCGAAAGGTGCCCTCCTCGTCAGTGGACCACCCCGCTGTCAAGGGTAGTGAGAACGGACGAACACAGAAGTCTGTTTCGGGCAGCGAAAGGTGCCCTCCTCGTCAGTTCATCATGCACCTCCGGGAAGAAAGGGACTGGGGGGGTGGGGTAGGGCGTGGCCGTGATTGCCGCCCCCAACCCAGGAACCAATCATCAATCCGCAAACGCTCAGGGGAGGGTGGAGGGTTCCAGTCCAACCCGATGCTCACGGCGGCACAGGCAAGCATGGTGGTCAGCTTTGCGTCAACCTCAGACTGGGCGGGCAGATCCAAAGGTGGCAGCCCAGTCGAGTCATCGGTGTCCGACATCACCAGTGCGCTCTCCGATGCAGCGAGCGAAGTCTCATCCTGCTCGCAGGCCCAAAAGAGACGTCATGCTGGCTGTGAGGCGGGCTGTTCTCATTTCAGAACCAGACGGGAGCAAACGAGCGTGCTGGGGAACGGGGAATTACCCGGCGAGACTGCAGCCATTAAACTCCCCAAATCACCTCCAGTGCCAGCCGGGTCGGCCTCACACCCGTGGGTTGAAGGCGCAGCGCGGGGGGGTGGCTAGAGTGGCTTTCCCACGGAAGAAGGAAAGCCACAACCGCAACGTTGCTATGGTCACAATGAGAACATGAACCATCCACAGACACTGCTTCAGTGTGATTGCTGCCCAGACACGTGAGGTAGCGCCGTGGCCGTCGGAAGCGGAGAGATAACGACCACATCCTTTAAAAAGACGTTCAATGTCAATGTGTGTACTCTAATAGATAAATATAGTCTATAGGAATATACTATCTTTTAGCTCTGTCGAGTTGCCCAGGGGTGAAATCTGCACTCGTTGTGCAGAAGGAGAGAAAGCCACTGGAAATGCGCCATATTTCCATCAGCATACACTTCTTAAGAGGTGAATGGAATAGCAGTAGTGTTCATCTCGCTGATAGTATAACCGCTCAGCTCTGAAGAATAAATCTGAATGGAGTGGCATTCCAGCTCCTTTTATACTCCTAATTCGGGAGTGGCATGCAAATTCCACTCGCCTATTCTCATTGGCCTTTTTTCAAAGAATGGGAGGTGTTCGGGGCTCTCAAGAGCTACCCCTAGTGTCGCTACATTGACACAACGTCGAGTGAGTGACAGAAGGGGAAGTAAAGTTCTTATAAAACTTCCAGTAGTAACCTGCCATGCCTAAAAGCCAGTGCAACTCACTATGGTCACTCGTAACAAGCTGCAGATTGTGCCAACTTTCCCTTCAACAGGACACACTCTTCCAGCAATTCACCTTATATATGCCACAGTAGTTTACCAATTCGCATTCCAAAGGCCATAATCTTATAATTAAGGAATGCATCAGGAGTAACGAAGGCTGAGATTTCTTTGAACTTGTGAGTGGCACTTGCCAGTATCCCCTAAGCAAGTCTAGCTTTGTGACGAATATACCAGATCCCACCCGGTCAACACAACCATCAATCCTAAATGAGTGGAAAACAATCAGGTCAGGACATAGCGTTGACCTACTGGGAATCAGTACAAAAACTATATGTACCATCGGATTTGTAACCAACATGCACTTAAACTAGGCTCAACAATGTTGTTGGCTAGCATATACTCTACCTCTTTTTGCAAGAGAGCATGCTTTTCAGAGTTAACCCGATACAGATGCTGTTTTACAGTTGCTGACAAGCGTTTGTCCAACCAGTTGTCACGTTATCAAAACTCTTAACACAATTAGCACAGCATCGGTCTTTTGTGGCCATGCCATTCACACATTTCATGTCGTTTTCACACAATATGCAGTCAGTGAACACATTTCCACAATGCTTACATTTTCTTAACAGACAAGCTATACCTCCCAACAAAATTATGGATTGTTTTTGTAGTATTTACAAATGTTAACACACACCATCCCACAATAGCAAAAACAATATTCCAAACCTTAGATACAGTATAAAAACCTCTGCTTCTGCAATGATATCATTTCAAAAACAATATATCTCAGCTGATAATAAACAAACAATTGACTAATTGACACACAGCTGATTTATGTTGGGTAAATTGGGCCAACCACAGCTGATTCCAGTCTGGCTTAGACTCAGTGGCAGGGGTTATTTTTTTCTATTACATTGACACTTATACAGTAAAAGGAGAACTTTGAGGAGTGATGTTTTTGGAAACAGAAACAGAAAAAGACAAACACTGTAATGTCTGGACGAGGAAGAGTAAGAGCAAGGGGCCTAGGGAGAAGAGCAGGCCCAGTGAGAGATGCAGTGAGAGATGCAGGAGCAGTGAGAGATGCAGTGAGAGATGCAGGAGCAGTGAGAGATGCAGTGAGAGGTGCAGGAGCAGTGAGAGATGCAGTGAGAGGTGCAGGAGCAGTGAGAGGAGCAGTGAGAGATGCAGGAGCAGTGAGAGGAGCAGTGAGAGGAGCAGTGAGAGGAGCAGTGAGAGGAGCAGGAGCAGTGAGAGGTGCAGTGAGAGATGCAGGAGCAGTGAGAGATGCGGTGAGAGGTGCAGTGAGAGGTGCAGTGAGAGGAGCAGTGAGAGGTGCAGTGAGCGGTGCAGTGAGAGATGCAGTGAGAGGTGCAGTGAGAGGTGCAGGAGCAGTGAGAGATGCAGTGAGAGATGCAGTGAGAGATGCAGTGAGAGGTGCAGTGAGAGGTGCAGTGCGAGGTGCAGGAGCAGTGAGAGATGCAGTAATTTTGTGCTTTTTTTAGTTCCCCCCTATTTATCTGGGCTTTATGCTGTTATTTTTTTGTTCAGAATGCTCTTGTGTGTTTCATGGATTTTGTTCACTGTAAGCAATACTGTAAAACGTTTTCTGTTCTATCATTCTGTGTTTCTACTGTACTGTAGGAAAAAAAACTGATTTGCTTTTTACTGGAATGCTTTTGAATGTGAACATTACTGTACATGTGGACATACAGTTCCCAACCAAGAAATGTAGTGTAAAAACGGTGGATTGCATGTTTTGCATGCAAATACCTGTAAAACTGAAACATAAAAGTCTATGCAGTTTTTGTAATGTCAACAATAGCCAGTATTTTGAAACCTGGTGTACTTTGACTGCATGAACCTTGTGAAGTGAAATCAAGTGTTATTCTTTGACAGAATCATTTCATTTTGAGTCAGATTTCCAGTGTTTTGGTAAAGTTAGTGTGTGCAGAGAAAGATGTGTTCTGTTTTGAAATGAAGAGTTAGTATATATTTAACAATATTTGTTTTTGAAAAGAAAATGATCCATTTGGCCAATTGTGTTTTGTAGGTGTGAGTCTGTGTTAAGAGTTTAGAAAAAGTATCTGAAATATGGGTAAGAGCTTGTTAGCGATTGAAAAAAACTGTAATGGTGCTGTTGACCTTAAGTCAATGTCGTGTTTCAAGACAGATGTTTAACAATAAAGAGCTGAGGAACATTTTTACTACAGTTACAACATCTGCTATTTCCATTTCTGAAAGATGAGGGAGGTGCTCTGGTCTTTAATCAACCTTTAACAGGACATCGGAAAGGACTTTCAGCTTCCTGTCCTCTGCAACAGAAGATAAGACAACTGAATCAGGTTAAACAATTGTATAGTTGTTCCGTGTTCTCCCCACGGAAAGGGCAACCCGGTGTACAAAAGGATATTACTCAGGTTTTTCTTGGTTCACTTTTGTTTGTTTATTTTTCTCACCAATAAATAACCAGGTAATAAACCTGAGAAAATAAGAAGAATACAACATTTCAATTTTCATGTGTATTAGTACAAACACAATTCAATAGCCCAATAATAATAATAATAATATGCAACAATAAATAACATTAATCAAAATACTAATTATAACAATATTAATATGCTATAATAATAATTTCACAATTATCATATACACGTTTCACACTTTACATTATACACCATACTCAAATCCTACCAAACCTCTGCAAGCAAGAAACTACATTTCCCAGAATGCTCCGTGGCAAACCAGGAAGAATAACATTACTCACATTAAATACCGTTCCGCGATTCATACTTCAAACATTTATAAATTCAAATAAAGTTAACAACTGGACATGTCTAGTATAGCGATGTCTAATGTTAGCTTTGTCTCACGGTTACCTCGTCAACTTATAACTTTGAAGCATAGCGATATATTTATCAGTCAACTAACGTTAGATTGTTTAGATCTACCGGAGCATAGCATTATCTGTAACGTGAAACGGACACAAACACAGATAACAACATAGCATGGTGACAGCAGACAACATGAAGCGTACATCATAAAGCAGACAAGAAACATTTAAAATTAAGAGAGCTCACCAAGTGGCTGCACACCGGATTGAAGTCATTATAGATTCAATGAATCGCGCTTCCTTTTCACACAGTGAGCTCTGGTCACATGTTCCACAGCACACTCATCTCTTAAAGAGGCACTACACCATTAGGCTACTAACCTCAAACATTCCTTATAACAGTTGTAACTTTAGTTTAATGTACACATTTGAATTAAACATAAATAAATAATAATAAAAAATAACAAAACTCCACAGAAAACACAACAATAGTCTTTAACAGTTTTTGTTGCTGGCGGGGGAGAATCAGCCTTAATACTGGACTGATACTCATATTAAGCTTTTAGCATACTTACATGGGATACACACATCTGTCATCACCTGGATTTTTAATCACGATCGGAGACTTTTATCTTGATTACATAATGGCCAATGTATCGTACGTGCAATGTGGAACCAGGAACAGGACGAGTACTTTATCACCTGGTTCAAACGCTTGTTCTTTTGCTTTTTTGTCAAACCACGATTACATCTTTGTCTCACAAGCTCTGTACACATGAGGATGGAAATAGTTAACTAAACAATGTCTTCCAAGTTCTTACCAACCTCTTGACAGTAAGCATACAACATCGATTTAAGAGTGTAGTTAAAGCACTCCAGTGCTCCCTGACTCTCAGGATGAGAAGCACTGGAGAGATGTGCTTAATGTGAAGGCTTTTCAGGACTTGGGGAAAGCACTCTCAAAATAAAATGTTAAACCCTGATCATGAAGGCCAAACAGGGAGAAGAATTTGAGCAAGGCTTCAGTTACTGCCTTTGCCGTAATCTTCCACAGAGGAATGGTCTCTGGGAAGCGGGTAGCTACACTCATTATCATTAAAAGACACTGGTAGCTGGCTTAGGAGTGTGAAAGTGGACCAATACTGGTCATTATTACATGACCAGTATTGGATACAGATGAGGAAGCAGAATCAACTGGTTGACAATTATGACATGTTTTTCAGTATTGCACCACATCCCGCTTTATACCAGGCCAGAAAAAGCAGTGACGGACATGTCGATAGGTTTCAGCAACACCCATGTTTGAACAAAGAGATAACTCTATTCAATGGTTGTGTATAATTTCTTATTTCTGACTATGTTATTAAGTATGTTATTAAGAATGATCGAGCCAAACCGGGTGATCACTGTTCTCTGCTAATTAACATTCATGCTCATTGTCCTCCTCCTTCCATTAAATGATGTTTGAAATGAGCAGAGCTTATTGTGTTGGCTGTTACTACATTAAATCATTTTACAAGACTACATTTGGTTTCACCAGCATCATGTGAAATCATTTTCATGATGATCAAGTTTGTATTAGCTATCAATAGCTCACTCCTGATAACCATGTTATAACTTTATTTTCTGTATAGAGTGTAGCAGTTTCACTGCTTCGGCTCGGCTCACGCACTCCTTTGGCATGCAGTGTAAAACTGGTATAAGAAGGCACTTAAATGTCCTAATTACCAAGGAGAAAGTTCTTACTAAGTTGCAGGCATCTTACTATAAAAATATAAGTACCAATTCAAAAACAGACGAGCCGCCAATTATTTTACAGCCAACCACAGCTAAAAGTAACACCATGGACTACAACACTAAAAGGCTAAAAAAAGGGGTATTTTAATCAGTAAGGACTTAGTGGAAGAAATACATTTGATCATAAACCCAGCATGTCAAAAGCCACACAGCATTTGCCAGTTGAAGGCTCTCTCCACCCTGAGCAGGTCAACTGGGGATTTATAATGGACCTGAACAAGGGCTGCCAGCAGTCCAGCCAAACAAAACTGACTGAGGAAACTGCCACCAAGTGAACAAGAGGGACATAACACAGATTAAAAGCAGTGAGCAGGAAGGAAAGAACTAAAGGTGCGCTTGAAACTACGGAGGGTTCTGTAGAGGATGAGAAGATTTCTCCATGATGATTTGAGGTTTGGACTCAGTCACCATCTTCAGATCTGCCTTCCTCACAGCAAACCACACAAACCTTTTCATAGTAGTTCTGCATACACCATATCTGCTGGTGAGATGTTTATAGCTAGCTTCCTGAATAATAACACACATGGTTTAATGGTA
This sequence comes from Xyrauchen texanus, assembly GCF_025860055.1. Classification (NCBI taxonomy): domain Eukaryota; kingdom Metazoa; phylum Chordata; class Actinopteri; order Cypriniformes; family Catostomidae; genus Xyrauchen; species Xyrauchen texanus. The sequence goes on from NC_068300.1 coordinate 83,928, forward strand.
TGTTTCTATTCATTTCAAATCACAAACTACAGGTCCACTTCAAAACTTGTTAAAGACAATATAAGCCATCAGTGGCTGCTGTGTGTGATGTCTCAGTGCTTCCTGTTTAATGGAACAATCTACACCTGCTCATGCCACTTCCTCTTTGATCAGGTACATGGCGATAATCCACCCGCTGAAGCCCCGCCTCTCTGCAACAGCCACAAAAGGCATGATCGCGTGCTTGTGGATTCTGGCCGTGATTCTGGCATTTCCGCTGTGCTTTTATTCCACAACACGAGCTGTTCCGCCCAGAATACTCTGCTATGTGGATTGGCCACGACCTGCAGATGACCCCATCATGTGAGAGATAGACAGTTGTCACTTTTGACCTCTTTATAGATTGGCACTAATAAAATCCTTTATCATTGTCAGTTATGTTTAATTCAGATATGTTTCCATGATGCCTTCCTGACTGTGTGCGTTGTTTAGGTATCATGTGATTGTAGCAGTGCTGGTTTATCTCCTGCCTCTTGTGGTAATGGCCGCCACCTACAGCAGGGTTGGACTCACTCTGTGGGGGGGTGAAATTCCAGGACATTCCTCAGAAAACTTCCAGGATCAACTAAAGGCCAAACGAAAGGTGTTCACACTGATATGGCTTAAATGTGATTGTGATTTAGAATCACAGTGATGTGATCTAAAGTGAGAATGTAATGTGATCTTTTATGTCTACATCTTTCATTAATGAGAAAATAAAAATGGAATAATATAAAGTTTGTTTTGTGGTCAGTGTTGGGGTTAGGGACAGGGGTTAAGGTTTCTAGGACTGCTGGATCATGCAGATTTGCACTATACAACTATGCATGCGACATAACTCCTCGTCCAGCCTCTTGTTATATCTAGACTGAACTACTGCGATGCTCTTCTGGCAGGACTTCCTGCATGTACAGATAAATCTCTGCAATAGAACGCAGTGGCATGATTGGTCTTCACCGAGCCCAAGAGAGCACGTCACACCTCTTCTAATTGAACTGTGCTGGCTGCCAATGGTTGCTCACATCAAATTCAAGGCACTGATGCTCGCGTATAGAACAGTCACGGGTTACGCGTCCACTACATTAAGGGTTAGCTCCATCTACACTCACTACTTCAAGTATTTATGCCATTCCAAAAGCTTGCAGTTGGCGAGTGAGCAGTGCTTTGTGGTGCCATCTCACAGAGGCAGAAAATTCCTTTCTTGAGCTTTCATTATATACAGATTAATGCTGAATGATTCTATGCATAATAATTATAAGACTTAATTGCTCTTTTATACTAGCAACATGACAAGCAATAAAGACTCATCTGATGTTCCTTTTATAGAATTCAATGTATGTTCATCTTTAGTTCATGAAAGGATGTGTTTGTCTTCCATCCCTTTCTGATACAGCCATCTTGTGGAATTATGTGCTGTAAGTGATTTTATTTTCATGGAAATGTAAAACATTTTCCTATTCCCTGAAAGATATTACTGAAATGAGTGTGTTGTCTCTGTGACGGCTCTAGACTGTAAACAATAAACAAAAATGTGTCCGCTGTCTGTGACACTTTCTGCCTGTCAATCATTTTACATGTCCTCATAGTATTTCAGCTGCAGTGAATTATTGAGGCTTAATGACATTTTTATGCCATGTTGTCCTAAACAGTTGTCAGTAGGGGGCGATATTCCACTGCTGTTGCTTTTAACAACCGTTTCTGCTTGTGACGTTCTCAATAAACATAATTTGGTATCATTTGGTATTGCGCTCACTTCCATCTAGAGGGTTGGGTCAAGCGTTCTCGGTCAGCGACACTTGCCTGGAGTTCGGTTCGGCAGATTCTCACGTCATCCTGAGACTCCGACCGGGCTACGTGTTCAAGGATCCTATGACCCCTTTCATGGATCAGGTAGTGAACCTGCAAGCACTGCCATGAGAAGGACGCAGACCCAGCCTTAGCATTGCTATGTCTGGTGCGTGCTTTGCGCACCTATTTGGATCGCACGCAGAGCTTTAGACGCTCTGAGCAGCTATTTGTCTACTTTTGTGGACAGCAGAAAGGGAACGCTGTCTCCAAACCAAGGCTTGCCCACTGGATCGTGGATACCATTGCGTTGGCCTACCAGACCCAGGCAGTGCCTACCCCCTTGCGGGTTCGAGCACACTCTACAAGGATTGTGGCATCCTCATGGGCTCTGGCCAATGGCACCTCTCTAGCAGACATCTGTAGAGCAGCGGGCTGGGAAACGCCCAATACTTTGCGAGATTTTACAATCTCCGGGTTGAGCCGGTCTCGTCCTGTGTTTTGTCAGGTCCGTAGAATTCGGTAATACGGAACAGCTGGCTGGGTGTATCGCTTGGGCATAGCGCCTTTCCCCTCTCCTGAGTTATGGACCCTGGATGTCCTTCCTCCCTAGCCCTCTGGCTCCGAATTCAGTGGAGGAGTTTGCAGCCAGACCCACTGCAGGCACCATGTTTCCTGTACTGAAATAGGTGATCCACAGATACTGATTACTCCGGTAACCTCCTGTGATGTATTTTCCATGGTTCGGTCCTCCTATCGGCGGACCCGTGTCTCTCTTGTACAGAATTCCCTCTGCCCCCCGGTCGCTGTGTTTGTAGAGCTCCTTCCTGTCGAGGCAGGACTTACCACCGTGCCACCTCCAAATGTGGCTGGGAAGCCCATGTGACGTATTTGCCACATGTTAACCTCCCCCTATTTTGGCACGCATCAGCTTGCTTGCACCTGCATCAGCAGTCCATGTAATACTGTTCAGTGTTGTACAGTGTTTTTAGATAGGGAACCATAGTGTCACTACATCGACACAACCTCGAGTGAGTGACAGAAGGGGAACGTCTTGGTTACTGTCGTAACCTCCATTCCCTGATGGAGGGAATGAGATGTTGTGTCCCTCTTGCCACAACACTGTACTAGCCGCTGAATTGGCCGGGACCTTACTCTCGGCTCCTCAGCTCAAAACCTGTCTGAACAGATGCACGCTTCCCTCCTTTTATACCCGTATGTCCAGGGGAGTGGCATGCAAATTCTGTTCGCCAATTCTCATTGGCCTTTTCTCAAAGATAAGAGGTAACCGAAGCTCTCAAGAGAGACCCCTAGTGTCACTACAGCGACACAACGTCTCATTCCCTCCATCAGGGAGGGGAGGTTATGACAGTAACCAAGATGTTACTGTGTACTGTTTTACACTGGTAAAAAACTGACCCACCTTAGTGATACTAAAAATCCAGGGTTGGCGTAAACTAAACTAAAACTTATCTGACTAGCCAGTGAAACAGGCTTCATGGTAGACCCCAGCTATTATATACTGCCAAAGGTGTGCTGTATCTGCTTTTTTCTAGAGGAAATTGTGATTTTGTAATACTACGTTTGAGGTTTCATGTCCTGCTGAGGGTTTGCCCATTGGAGAAAATTTCCAGCCTAAACCTAACCCCCTGACCCAATCCTACCTGTCCCTATTTAAAGAGTCTGTAAAACTGTCACCTGATTAGTCTGATAAATGTGTGTATTGTGTCTGACCTGCAGTTCATATAGTCTTTACATGTAAAATTACTTATAAAAACAAAAATGATCCTAAGACTTGATTTAAATGTCGTTGTCTGGTTCGCTTGTGTTTTGGAAGTTTTTGAAAATTGTTGGTTTGAAAATAAATCGTCACATGGCCTCACAAGTCACCGTCATTGCACAATCACTCATGTATTTATTTTATCAGAGTTTTATGATTATTGTTGTTGTCATGTTGTGTTTAGGTTGTGAAGATGATGGTGATCGTGGTGGTAACATTTGCGATCTGTTGGCTGCCGTATCACGCGTATTTCATTGTAACGGGACTCAACAGAAAGCTGAATAAATGGACGTTCATCCAGCAGGTGTATCTGTCTGTGCTGTGGCTGTCAATGAGCTCATCAATGTACAACCCTATTATATACTGCTGCCTGAACAGCAGGTACCAAACCACATACATATTACACACGCACACCACACACTACACACTACACATTACACACTACACACTACACACACTACACATTACACACACACTACACACACTACACATTACACACACTACACATTACACATTACAGATGTAGACACAATGATGTCAATTGTTTTTCAGTCAGAAACTCGTAATTATGGTAATTCTGTAAATTCTCAAAAAATGAAGTGAATGCAGAATAAGAGTGTGTTGGCGTGTTTATGTTGCAGGTTCCGTGCGGGATTCAAGCGAGTGTTTCGCTGGTGTCCCTTCATTCACATGTCGAACTTTGACGAGTTGGAACTCCACACGATCCACTTCAAACAGAACCGCCACAGCAGCCTTAACACGGTCACACGCATGGATTCTAGTGCCGACGCCATCGCAAACTCCACGAGACGCAAGAGCTCATGCGGCAGTCACCGCAGCAGCCAATCACGGACCTCCACACGCCTGTCACTCAATGGCGGTCTCTGTGGCAACCCTGTAAGCACAGCAGGGAAAGAACTCAGCTAAGAGCCAATCACAAACAAGAACACAAGAACTTCACATCAGCCACCGTAGTTCAGTCAACAACTTATATTCTCACTGTATATATATATGAAATTAAACACACTTTGTTTTCAGTATTCAAGCACATTTTCATGAAGTATGTTCTCACACTAGAGCTTTTGGTCTACTTGACGTCAGAGTTGTGTAGTGCCGTTTTAAACAACGCACCTCTCTGTCGAGTTGGATATTTCCAAATAACCCCACCCCTAAATAAGTCATGACCCCTCGCTTCCTGCTGATTCTGGGTTTTAACTAATCAAATAACTTTATCTCTATAAAGTTATAACCAAACTATCAGATCATTAATTGTAGTGTAAATAAACCAAGATAATAAATATAATTCATTTACAATTAAATGCAAGGTGGCTCCAACACTGTATGGTCAAAGCATTTAGCATTTACCTTAATATATAACAAATGGAGCCATAATACAAGAATAGATTTCTTATCACATAATTCTGCTAACATTAAAACAGTTATTCATACACATCATCAATGTATTCAATTAAACATTTAGAATTCATCTTCAGTCTATAGATCCATGCACACGTTTTGCACAGTTTGTTCAGTTCAGCATACAATCCACTATACAAACATTTACAAATTGTCTCTACAGTTCAATCCTTATAAATCACTGTCAAGCGTATAATCAGTAAGCCCAAAGTCGGTGCAAGTGAAAGAGTCAATAGTGCTGGAGGTTAAGAACTCTACAGGTGTGCATCAGTCTGTCTGTAGAGTTAAACAGAGTTGCGGATTGGTCTATCGAGTACACTGTTCTTGGTTTTGACCCACACCTACCATACAAGACTTTGGAATCTGCCATAATTTCCAGGATTCTACTCATTCTCCAACAATAGGGAGGTTTCTTCAATGACAAGAACAAGGTGTACAGGTTTTATGTTGTGTCTTCTTATTCCATTTGTGCCATTCTTGCAGTAGAGGTAGATACCCCCTGGTCCATCTCCGACAAAAAATATCAGCAATATATATATATATATATATATATATATATATATATATATACTGGTCCTCTTTTCTGAAGAGCCCAGGTGGAAGAGGTGGCCAACTCTTGAGTCGTGGTTAGGTGTGAGAGCCTCTATATCACTTGGGTGATCTGAAGCTTTGGGAAGCCAAATGTTCATGATGGCCTCGACCTCACACATGGCTGTATGCAGTGCTTCATCAGTAAGTGCTTGCTCTCTCAGCACATGTGGCAGGATATATTTGGTTGAGCGGATCAGGTGTTCCCAAAGACCTCTATGATGAGACCCAAATTTCCACATAATACCCATGCCTTTAAAGGCCTAAAAGTTGTTTTGATCCAGGGCCTTAATGGCTGTCCTGAATTTATGATTGGCACTCTCAAAATGAGTCCCATTGTCTGATCTCAGCTCCATACAGGTCATGCTTATACCGTAAGATCTTTTGTTGTGCCGCCGTTGCATGCAAACAATGACAAGTGATGCATTCTTTAATCATTCTCCACACCATTGCATGGGGGATCCAAATATTTTTCTGTCGTTTTGACAATGTGTGATTCCTTCCCCAACACTTGGTTATGCACATAGGATAAGCTCTTAAATGAGACTGGTTTTGAAGATTATTGCTGGGGATTTCTGTTCTTCTGGCAAAGAGGTTTAGCTTAACCTACCTCCAACTCGCAAGACTGCATCAGCCATATGTAAGTCCAGTTTGTAGATAGAAGTTGTCCATCCAACACGGTTTTCCTTTCTCCAACAGGGCAATTTCTTTTGAAACATATTCTCGCTGAATGAACCATACAATATATTTCTCAGCATGGTCTACTCAACTCTTTCCACTGAAAGAGTTGAGAAATTCAGGACCTCTTTTGTCATAAACATGAGTGGCCTTGCAGAGAGATTTGACTTTGGTCAGTTTATCAATCTGCTGCTGTGCCGATCTCAACTTTTTAAACACAAGCTTCAGGCTCAGAAGCCATTCCACACTTTTCCCCAGGAACAGAAGTGTGAGATTAACTTCATCAAAGGATTTCCTTTTTTAATTCAGTGCTACAGACAACTATGTCTCTTTACTTTGGGTCATTAGCAGACTCTTGCTTCACTGGAATACACTGTGGCCAACGTGTCTCTGGAAAGTCAAGGAATTGTGGTGCCAAAATTTGTCTTGTGGTTGACAGGTTGTTTATGCGTGATCAGTAGGGTTAAGCTCTGAGCTCATGTATCTCCATTTTGATGATTGCGTCATCTTGGTAATAATGGTGACTATTGGCAACTAAGATCTTGAAATATGTGTTTCTGTTTGCTCTGTATTTCAAAACAACTGTGCTTTCGGACCAAAATACAGACTTTGACATTTCAATTTGCAGCTCCATTCTTAATAGATGATCCATTCATGCAGCTAAAACAACTGCTATAAGCTCGAGCCTGGAAATGATCGTATACTTAAGTGGAGCAACATGGGATTTCAGAAATGGTACATGTACATTATTATGACAGTCCATTAATCACAGCATCACAACAATGATGTAAGGGGGCAGTCTTAAGCTTCCCAAAACCTGAAAGAATGCAGTTCTGGTAATTCAGTCAGCCATTTTTGCCATTGTTCAGCAAAAACTTCAGGTATTCTGTAATCCGCACTACATTTCTACTTAAAGAGATCTTGTAATATTTGCTTTCCAACCAGAATCACTGGTGACAGAAACTGAACTCTCCATTGAAAGAATACCTCGTCTGGTGATTGGCCTTAAAATCACAAGTATCATCCTCCATGTGTCACTGCAGGTCTTTATCTAAGTCCAGCTCCTTCACCTCTTTGCTCCTCTTTTCTTGAGGAGTGACAGTCAGGATGTATCTGAAATTAAATATCCACCTTGTCAACCTGTATCCTCCTTGTGCACAAAGATCTGCCAATTCTTTATGAAGTGAAACAGCTTCTTTTGATTACTGCACAGACTTGAGAATGTCTGGGTACTATTCATGATTGTTTATAGCTATTTGTTTGAGGACAAAGATAGTGCCAAATAGATGCACTATCATCCTATAGTTGACTAAGTCTGGGATTACATTGTCATCAGTTCATCAGAGAGATCGAAGGAAGTCTGTATCTTCTCTCGTACTTGATGGAACATGCTCTCAATATCCTCCATTAATGCAATGGGCCCTTGGCGAAATTGTGGAAAAATTGTGGAAGAGGTATTAGGGAGGCCAGCAGGGGGTGCTCACCCTACAGTCTGTGTGGCCACAATGCCCCCGTATAGTGATGGGAACAGTATACTGTATCCTTCAGATGAGATGTTAAACCGAGGTCTTTGTGGTCATTAAAAATCCCAGGGTACTTCTCGTAAAGAGTAGAGGTTTATACAAATTACCCCGATGGCCCCCCATCAATCATGGCCTCCTAATAATCCCCATCTATTAATTGGCTTTATCCCTCTACTCTCTCCTCTCCACCTATAGCTGGTGTGTGGTGAGCGTACTGGAGCACTATGGCTGCTGTCGCATCATCCAGGCGGATGCTGCACACTGGTGATGGTTGAGGAGAGTCCCCTGTTCACAATGTCAAACCAATATCAAATCCCTTTATTGTCACTCAACCATATACACACGTGCAACAGTAATCAGTGGAAATAAATATGGAGTGTTGTGTTGACATTCAGCTGTCGGTTGATATTCAGTTGCCAGTGTGTTATTAAGAGAAGTATAAAATGTGGGTCCAGTCTGAGGCTAATAAAGTGCTGATATATGTATCATGTACGATCAAGAGTTCAAAAGTCTGACTGCTTGGGGGTTGAAGCTGTCATGTAGTCGGCTGGTGCTGGTCCTGATGCTGCGATACCGCCTGCCTGATGGTAGCAGTGAAAACAGACCATGACTCGGATGGCTGGAGTCTTTGATGATCCTCCGAGCTTTTTTCACCCACCGCCTGTTATAGATGTCCTGGAGGGAGGGAAGCTCACCTCCAATGATGTTTCTGGCAGTTCGCTCCACCCTTTTGTGGGCAGTGCTATTGCCGTACCAGGTGGTGATGCAGCCAGTCAGGATGCTCT
>NC_068300.1:102500-110000 GCF_025860055.1 Xyrauchen texanus
CGACATGCTGGAGAGTGCTGAACCAGATTGGCCCGCTGCTAAATAAGCTCTTCAAGCCAGTGCGGACATCAGTCGACACGGCTTGGAGGGGTGGGCAAAATTTCCATCCCATGGCATTATTATGGCAGAAATGAGCTGCGACCGCCTGTTTCAATAGGGTACATTTACATTACATTTATGCATTTGGCAGACGCTTTTATCCAAAGCGACTTACAGTGCACTTATTACAGAGACAATCCCCCCCGGAGCAACCTGGAGTTAAGTGTCTTGCTCAAGGACACAATGGTGGTGGCTGTGGGGCTTGAACCAACGTCCTTCTGATTACCAGTTATGTGCTTAGACCACTACACCACCACCACTCCCAGGGTAAGCTTTGAGTAGCCATTTTCCTCAGCGTGGTCCACTTTAGTGAGGACGGCAGCACGTCCGACCTGGCGATGCACGAAGAGTAAGGTGCATGCCAAGTCTTTGTGAGCTCCACGTGGACCTGTCGACTGTTGATGATGGCCGGTTTGAGCACAGGCAACAAGTCTTCCTGTTCACGCTTTGCTGAGAAGTTTCATCCGCTGTAAGTGTATGTCGACGGTGAAGCAGAAAAGATTCCAAGACAAAGTTTACAGACTTGAAGGTAGAAAATTCTGAAGAAATTGTGACTGAGTGCCCGCTTATATGGGCCGACTGTGTGCTTAAACGGGCAGGGCTCAGACATCATTGCCAATCAGAGGACTGACATGAATGCATAAGGGTTTCAACAAGGTTGTGTGAAGGACACTCCCATAGTGCTTACAGCAATGTCAAGTGAACTGTATCAAAAGGGAACAGTGTTTACACCAACCAAACCGAACTGTTATGTTAATTGAACCCAGATACACTCCAAAAGCACTAGTGTGAAAGCCTCTGAAAGCACCTTTATTCTTAACTGTGTGTGTGTGTGTGTGTGTGTGTGTGTGTGTGTGTGTGTGTGTGTGTGTGTGTGTGTGTGTGTGTGTGTGTGTGTGTGTGTGTGTTTCTCTCTTAGATGAGCAAACAGAATCCAAATCAGCAGGTTTCTGTTCTAAACTCCAGCGCTGCCCAAAACCACACGGATTTATTGCCTCAGTCATTACAAAAGGTGTGTCTCTTAGGAGAGTAAATAAGCTGAGCAATATTTTAAAACTTCCATTAAATAACATTAAAAGAATTGTTAAGACTGAAGCCTTGTGTATGTTTTTCCTGGTTTCAGAAACACTTTATAACGAGGATACGTACAGTATATAATCATGTCCTAATAATATACTCTAACTTTGATCTGACTGAATTATTTTGTATTTATTACATTTGTCATTGTATGCAGCTGAATTATCACTTTTCACCAGTATGTACAGTAGCAAGAATATATATGTGAACCCTTTGGAATTACCTAAATTTATGTATAAATTTGTCTTAAAATCTGGTTTGATCTTCGTCTAAGTCACAATAATGAACAAAAACAATCTGTTTTACTAATAATACACACATTATTGTATAGTTCATGTACATATTGAATATATAATTTAAACATTCACAGTGTAGGTTGTAAAAAGTAAGTGAACCTCTAGGATAAAGACGCCAACAAAAGCTAATTTGAGTCAGGAGTTGGTAAACCTGGCATCTGATTAATGAAACAAGATTGTAAGTGTGGGTTAAAGCTACTTTCACTTGTAAAAAGCACTCAAACATTTTGAGTTTGGAAGAACTACAATCAAGAATTGTTGATTTGCATAAAGCTGAAAAGGGTTACAAAGTTATCTGGAAGAGTTTAGATATTCATCTGTCCACAGTTAGACAAACTGTCTATAAATGGAGATGATTTAGTACTATAGGTGCTCTCTCTAGAAGTGCCCGTTAGATAGTCATCTGTCCACAGTTAGACAAACTGTCTATAAATGGAGATGATTTAGTACTATAGGTGCTCTCTCTAGAAGTGCCGTTAGATATTCATCTGTCCACAGTTAGACAAACTGTCTATAAATGGAGATGATTTAGTACTATAGGTGCTCTCTCTAGAAGTGCCCGTTAGAAATTCATCTGTCCACAGTTAGACAAACTGTCTATAAATGGAGATTATTTAGTACTATATGTACTCTCACTAGAAGTGACCGTTAGATATTCATCTGTCCACAGTTAGACAAAATGTCTATAAATGGAGGTGATTTATTACTATAGGTACTCTCACTAGAAGTGGCCGTTAGATATTCATCTGTTCACAGTTAGACAATCTGTCTATAAATGGAGATGATTTAGTACTATAGGTACTCTCTCTAGAAGTGGCTGTTAGATATTCATCTGTCCACAGTTAGACAAACTGTCTGTAAATGGAGATGATTTAGTACTATAGGCCATTAGATATTCATCTGTCCACAGTTAGACAAGCTGTCTTTAAATTGAGATGATTTAGTACTATAGGTACTCTCTCTAGAAGTGGCTGTTAGATATTCATCTGTCCACAGTTAGTCAAACTGTCTATAAATGGAGATTATTTAGTACTATAGGTACTCTCACTATAAGTGGCCGTTAGATATTCATCTGTTCACAGTTAGACAATCTGATGATTTAGTACTTTAGGTACTCTCTCTAGAAGTGGCTGTTAGATATTCATCTGTCCACAGTTAGACAAACTGTCTATAAATGGAGATGATTTAGTACTATAGGTACTCTCTCTAGAAGTGGCCGTTAGATATTCATCTGTCCACAGTTAGACAAACTGTCTATATATTGAGATGATTTAGTACTATAGGTACTCTCACTAGATGTGGCCATTAGATATTCATCTGTCCACAGTTAGACAAACTGTCTATAAATGGAGATGATTTAGTAATATAGGTACTCTCTCTAGAAGTGGCCGTTAGATATTCATCTGTCCACAGTTAGACAAACTGTCTATATATTGAGATGATTTAGTACTATAGGTACTCTCACTAGATGTGGCCATTAGATATTCATCTGTCCACAGTTAGACAAACTGTCTATAAATGGAGATGATTTAGTAATATAGGTACTCTCTCTAGAAGTGGCCGTTAGATATTCATCTGTCCACAGTTAGACAAACTGTCTATAAATTGAGATGATTTAGTACTATAGGTACTCTCTCTAGAAGTGGCTGTTAGATATTCATCTGTCCACAGTTAGTAAAACTGTCTGTAAATGGAGATTATTTAGTACTATAGGTACTCTCTCTAGAAGTGGCCGTTAGATATTCATCTGTCCACAGTTAGACAAACTGTCTATAAATGGAGATGATTTAGTACTATAGGTACTCTCACTAGAAGTGGCTGTCCAGTCAAGATGACTCAAAGGACACACTGTAGAATGATCCAAAATTCCTTCTGAACTGTGAATTTTTAATGTGATGTGTTCAATAAAGACATGACATATTATAAATGTTTGTGTGTTGTTAGTTTAAGCACATTGTGTTTGTCTATACTTGATGAGATCACATTTCATGAGTAATTGATGCAGAAAACCAGATAATTCCAAAGGGTTCACATACTTTTTTGCCACTGTATAGGAAGAATCCAGATAATTAATCAACATTTGTGTTTGTTAAATTATACAAAAGTCAGTGTGTGTGTATTTTCAGGTGTGTTGCGGCTGCTGTTGTTCGGGGTGGTGTGGGCTGTGACGGGTCCAGCATGTTTACCGGGTCAGAATCTCTTTGGGTTGGTGGTTCTGTTCCTGTCTGCTGTGTGTGGAGGAGAACTCATCAGTGTGTTCAGACGAAACAACACTCCTGCAATACCTCCACTACTGGGTACAACACACTTACAAACACACATACTGCTACTGAGTACCCATTTAAAACCAACATTTCACACAAAAAAGGCTTGTTCACACAGCAGTCAGAATATGTTTTAAAGTTGTAAATACAGTTTCGTTCTTACACAGTTTGGATATTAGTGAGACTCACAAATGTATTTACGGCAAACCTGTGCTGTGTGAATGGATACTGGATGACTACTTCATGTTGTGTGTGTTTTATCATGTGGTCTTTCAGTAATTCACAGAGTTGGAGATACAAGCCGTGTGTCATCTGAAGATCCAGTTTTACTGATCTCATCAGTTTTATTGTCTGTACATGAGCTGTGTGACTCAAATACACTGTACACTCAATCAAAACTCATTTAAATCACAGTTAGTTAGATTTGATGCAGGAACTTGAGCTTTGAACAGACTCGTTTATGTGCAGTTTTTCACTATCGCTATTTTTTCAATACTACCAACACACCTACAACACACAGTTGGCAAAATGGTTAATTTCATGCTCAAAATCACACAATGTAAACTAAACTCCAACACTAATTTTCAAAATACACTAACACAATACACTGTCCACCAAAACACTGTAAACATGTCTCAAACTCAAATAATTATTCCAAAACACTAACACATGTTCTCTCATAGTCAATCATAGCACAGTGTCATAAAAACACTCACATCAGATGGAATTACAGAAACTGCATTATTTTATATGTGTCAGGTCTTACACAATAGACAGTATATTGGATTGATCGTAGATTGTGTTTTCACTGCAGTTTCTTTTGAAGCCGCTCTACATTTGTGTTTTGTTGGGTTTAGTAAATGCATGCGTTTTGTGTCTTTTGCTGCAGAAATTCAATAGAAAAAATGAATGACCCATCTCAGCTTTATAGAATGCACGGTTTATGAAAAGATGGAACAGGTCATTACTGCAAGATAACAAAAATATACAATATAGCTTCCATTTATTATGTGAAAATCTGTGTTTATCTAGAGTCAGAGAAATGGATGTTGTGCTGATTGCTGCAATTTTCCCAAAGACAAGGTTGTCCTCTACAACTCTGGACTGAATGTCCTTCAGTTTTATTTCATTGTCATCAATCACCATGTTGACAATAGCAAGCTTTCCTCTGCCGCTGATGAAGGTAGACATTGAATCCTTAGAGAGACAAAATACAGTTACATATTAGAGACTGGAGGCATACAGTCACTGGAATACATGGTAAATTTTTACACTTTGCAGTAGGAGAAGCCCCTATACAATATCCTACCTGTTGGTTTGTCGAAAAGTCCGGACAATGGATGCTCCTGTGTCCCGGCTGAGATTTGGCTGTACTCATTCACCAGCCTCTCTGTATGATAGCCCGTGGTTTAAGACATGGTCTATGATAGTAGCTCTTATTTCATCAGTTACCCTAGCTCTGGCCTTTCTTTGAGCGCCACCACACATTCTAACTTCTCTCTCTCTCCCTTGCCCTTGTCCCACTCCTCTCCCTTGTCCTGGTCCCAATCCTCTCCCTCATCCTGTTGCTTGTCTTCCTCTCCCTTGTCCTGGTTCTTGTCTTCCTCTCCATTGTCCTGGTACTTGTCTGCCTCTCCCTTGTCCTTGTACTCGTCTTCTTATCCCTTGTCCTGGTACTTTTCTTCCTATCCCTTGTCCTGGTACTCATCTTCTTATCCCTTGTCCTGGTACTTTTCTTCCTATCCCTTGTCCTGGTACTCATCTTCTTATCCCTTGTCCTGGTTCTTGTCTTCCTCTCCCTTGTCCTGGTTCTTGTCTTCCTCTCCATTGTCCTGGTACTCGTCTTCCTATCCCTTGTCCTGGTACTCGTCTTCTTATTCCTTGTCCTGGTACTTTTCTTCCTATCCCTTGTCCTGTTACTCATCTTCTTATCCCTTGTCCTGGTACTCATCTTCCTCTCCCTTGTCCTGGTACTCCTCTTCCTCTCCATTGTCCTGGTACTCGTCTTCTTATTCCTTGTCCTGGTACTTTTCTTCCTATCCCTTGTCCTGGTACTCATCTTCTTATCCCTTGTCCTGGTACTCATCTTCCTCTCCCTTGTCCTGGTACTTTTCTTCCTATCCCTTGTCCTGGTACTCGTCTTCTTATCCCTTGTCCTGGTACTTTTCTTCCTATCCCTTGTCCTGGTACTCATCCTCTTATCCCTTGTCCTTGTACTCATCTTCCTCTCCCTTGTCCTGGTACTCTTCTTCCTATCCCTTGTCCTGGTACTCGTCTTCTTATACCCTTGTCCTGGTACTTTTCTTCCTATCCCTTGTCCTGGTACTCATCTTCTTATCCCTTGTCCTGGTACTCGTCTTCTTATTCCTTGTCCTGGTACTTTTCTTCCTATCCCTTGTCCTGTTACTCATCTTCTTATCCCTTGTCCTGGTACTTATCTTCCTCTCCCTTGTCCTGGTACTCATCTTCCTATCCCTTGTCCTGGTACTCATCTTCCTATCCCTTGTCCTGGTACTTTTCTTCCTATCCCTTGTCCTGGTACTCATCTTCTTATCCCTTGTCCTGGTACTCATCTTCCTCTCCCTTGTCCTGGTACTCGTCTTCCTATCCCTTGTCCTGGTACTCGTCTTCTTATCCCTTGTCCTGGTACTTTTCTTCCTTTCCCTTGTCCTGGTACTCGTCTTCCTATCCCTTGTCCTGGTACTCGTCTTCTTATCCCTTGTCCTGGTACTTTTCTTCCTATCCCTTGTCCTGGTACTCGTCTTCCTATCCCTTGTCCTGGTACTCGTCTTCTTATCCCTTGTCCTGGTACTCATCTTCCTCTCCCTTGTCCTGGTACTCATCTTCCTATCCCTTGTCCTGGTACCCGTCTTCTTATGCCTTGTCCTGGTACTTTTCTTCCTCTCCCATGTCCTGGTTCGTGTCTTCCTCTCCATTGTCCTGGTACTCATCTTCTTATCCCTTGTCCTGGTACTTTTCTTCCTATCCCTTGTCCTGGTACTCATCTTCTTATCCCTTGTCCTGGTACTCATCTTCCTCTCCCTTGTCCTGGTACTCGTCTTCCTATCCCTTGTCCTGGTACTCGTCTTCTTATCCCTTGTCCTGGTACTTTTCTTCCTATCCCTTGTCCTGGTACTCATCTTCTTATCCCTTGTCCTTTTACTCATCTTCCTCTCCCTTGTCCTGGTACTCGTCTTCCTATCCCTTGTCCTGGTACTCGTCTTCTTATCCCTTGTCCTGGTACTTTTCTTCCTATCCCTTGTCCTGGTACTCATCTTCTTATCCCTTGTCATGGTACTCGTCTTCCTATCCCTTGTCCTGGTACCCGTCTTCTTATCTCTTGTCCTGGTACTTGTCTTCCTCTCCCTTGCCCTTGTCCCACTCCTCTCTCTTGTCCTGGTACATGTAAAGTAAGTAAGTAAAATGTATTTCTAAAGCACACTCAAACACAGCAAAGCTTACCGAAGTGCTGTACAGATGAATCTACAATACATTAAAATTAAGCGTCATAATATATATATATATATATATATATATATATATATATATATATATATATATATATATATATATATATATATATATAAAATAGCTGACAAGACAATCTCATTTAATATTGCAAAACACTATAGAATATAAGTGCGTTTTAAGCCTAAGTTTAAAAATAGATAGTGATGAAACTTGTCTAATGTCAAGTGATAACTGATTCCATAGCCTAGGGGAATCAGAAATACTCAGACCAGCCCGTCTGGCACCAACTGGTT
>NC_068300.1:120000-203172 GCF_025860055.1 Xyrauchen texanus
TTTTCCTCATGGGGACTGACAAAATGTCCCCACAAGGTCAAACATTTGGGGTTTTACTATCTTTATGGGGACATTTGGTCCCCACAAAGTGATAAATACACGCTCACACACACACGCACACAACACCCACACTCACACACACTCACACACAACACCCAAACAACACCCGCACAACACAACACACACACACACACACACACAACACCCACACACACACAAACACACACACAAACACACAACACAACACACACACAACACACAAACACACATATACAAACACACACACACACACACACACACTCTCACACTGACATGGTGAGAACACACACACACTAATGTCATAATTGTGCAGTGATTTGTTGTTGTTTCTGTGTATTTGTAGATCAGTCTGCGTGTGTGAGCACTCGTGAAGTTGACGGGCTGGAGACCAAACTCTGAAACACAAACATCTCAGTATTTACTCTAAAATACAGCTTACACATACATCCACATGTGTTTAAAACTGACGAGATGTTCAGTACAATAAACTATTATAAACTATAATCATTGTGCGTGTTTGTGTTTTTGTGTACGTACACGTGTGTGTCTGTGTGTGAGTGTTTTAATAAAAAAATGTCTAACTGATTTAGTGTGGGTTATTGTTTGGTAGTTCGTGGAACAGACAGTCTCTATGAGATATCTAGGTGATACAGTCTCTATGAGTTGTAGTTTATGTGACCTGTCTGATGTCTCAAGGCAGCTAGCAGACGTTCGGATTAACCAGTTTGTCTGCTTCCTGACCTGGGCTTCAGTTAGTCAATTAATATCATTATTAAGTCTATGAGCCAAATTACTAGAGAGTAGTGCAGCACCTTCCCTGGAGGGATGGAGTCCGTCTCTCTTTAGCAGGTCAGGTCCACCCCAAAAACTCTTCCAATTGTCTATAAATCCTATTTTATTCTTCAGACACCACTCAGACAAACCTTGTCAATACGACCAGCAGGCAGGCAAAAAAGCAAAAGGTTATGTGCCACACCTCCCACCATCACTCCTGGAAAATCATCGTCCTCTCTTATCGCGGCTGCTAATGGTTCCAGGGCAAGACAGAACCATAATTGGGAAAGAGGGCAACCCTGCCCCTATCCAGAGTAAACTAATCTGAAATTAATCCATTCCTTTCAATTAAAATCACACACCACCCCTTTCTGGAGTAACTCTTTTGGAGATTCCGCCCGTATTTGGAGATCGCCGGACTGCTGCTATACCTACTTGCGATAGTTGGTGACAGTTTTTCCCCATTTCAACATTTCAAAATAAAGAGTCCCCAGTGTGTTTCGGGCTTGTTTATACTTAAAAGTCCCGAGTTATGTTTTTTGCGAGTCATTTTTTCTATGTATAATTGAGAGTTTGGTCGAATGAAAGCTGTAACTGGGATTTTATTCATTTTGGACTCTTCGTCTTTGCCTGCCATAATAAAGTTTTTTTTGTGACGTTCTATAAACCGATTTGAAAAACGATCAACTGATTAATCCGTTTTCGGCTTTTTCCACCACCTTAGGTAACGACCGACCCCTCTTAAATACCTAAAAGAAACTGAATTACACTCAACATGATCCTAAAGATCACTCGATGAATTACTTCTCTTACATGAAACCGTTAGTGAAGATCATAAACATCATCAGTTACCTCAAACACACTTTGTGAATCTGATGGTAAAATGTTTAAAGGAATGTTCCAGGTTCAATCTAATGTATTTCAACTCTCTCGTCTTCTAAAGTGTGTTAACATTACTAATCGTACACAAACTGATAATGTAAAGAAATGATCACCAGGAACTTGAATGCAGCGGTTTGTTGCAGATTTCAGTAGTTTATTGAAAGTTGAAAACACATTCAAACAAGAACCTGCTGAAGCCGATGGAAGTAAAATCCAAACCCAGGACAAACACATGTGGACAGTGCCGTGAGAAAGTGCTTCACAACTCAAAAAGCGTGTCTCGCTCGGAAAACGGACATGCAAAGTGGCTTTCGGTTAACAGAAGAAAACAATAAATCTCATTCCAGCTTCAGTCTCAAAACTAAAAACAAACAATAAAAGCAGCCACACGCATGTTCCGGGTTCAGAACCTGTAATACTGCACACACACACACACACACACACACACACACACACACACACGCATGAATGCAATGACCACAGCCGTCTATGAACAAACCCTTGGATCTTACATCCCGAGAGAGATTGGGTGAGAGCGAGAGAGCGAAATAGAGCGAGAGAGATTGAGTGAGAGGGCGAGCGAGAGAGATTGAGTGAGAAAGAGAGAGATTGGGTGAAAAAGAGAGAGCGAGAGAGATTGGGTGAGAAAGAGAGAGAGAGATTGGGTGAAAGAGAGAGGGCGAGAGAGATTGAGTGAGAAAGAGAGAGAGCAAGAGAGATTGGGTGAGAGAGCGCGAGAGATTGGGTGAGAGAGCAACAGATTGAGTGAGAACGAGCGAGCGAGATTGAGTGAGAACGAGCGAGCGAGATTGAGTGAGAGCGAGCGAGCGAGATTGAGTGAGAGCGATTGAGCGAGAAAGAGAGAGATTGGGTGAGAGAGAGAGGGCGAGAGAGATTGAGTGAGAAAGAGAGCAAGAGAGATTGGGTGAGAGAGCAACAGATTGGGTGAGAGAGAGAGAGAGAGCGAGATTGGGTGAGAGAGCAACAGATTGAGTGAGAGAGACAGCGAGAGAGATTGGGTGAGAGAGAAAGAGTGAGAGAGATTGAGTGAGAAAGAGAGAGCGAGAGAGAGAGATTGGTTGAGAGAGCAACAGATGAGAGAGAGATTGGGTGAGAGAGAGAGTGAGATTGAGTGAGAAAGAGAGAGCGCGAGAGATTGGGTGAGAGAGAAAGAGAGTGAGAGAGATTGAGTGAGAAAGAGAGACAGCGAGAGATTGAGTGAGAGAGAGAGAGCGAGAGATTGAGTGAGAGAGAGAGCGAGAGAGAGATATTGGGTGAGAGAGCAACAGATGAGTGAGAGAGACTGAGTGAGAAAGAGAGAGAGCGAGAGAGAGAGATATTGGGTGAGAGAGCAACAGATGAGTGAGAGATTGGGTGAGAAAGAGAGCGAGCAAGAGAGATTGAGTGAGAGAGTTAAGGCACCACCACTGTTTTTATTAACTAGGAAAATAAATACGTGTACACGAGCACTGATTTATGAAGCGTTGATGTTTGTCCATTATAAAATTTGCGAGAAATCAGTTCTATGAGCAAACCCCACCGTGACATTGTTCCACATCAAAAGGCCACACCTGTCCTTCACAATTTCTTTTTTTTACAAAATTAAACACAAAAACACAGATGACAGCTTCTTATCGGTGCAGGTGAGAGTTCTGTTGAGTCTTTTACAGGAAATTACAGTCCAAAAGCAAGAGAGACAGAAAACAAAGAGAGAAGCAAAGAGATTTCTTCTGCGATCCTCCCGTCCACCAGGGGGCGTATCAGCGGCGCGGTCCCGCAAACCGGTTCTCTCCACTCTGACCGCCACCTCTCCCCGCCCCCATCCCTCCCCTTGATGATGGCGGGCCACGCCCATCCCTGTCACGCCCCATTCCGTTCCCCATTGGACCTCGAGGGCCGCGGCGACCGTCAGCCGCTCCTCTGGTTTCCCGCTCTCGAGCCGCTCGCGTCTTCTTCTCCTCCACATTGAGTCGCACTTCACCGCGGAACATGATTGGCTGCAGGAGAGACAGAAAAACGGTCACTTCCTTACCATATTTTTCAGCCTTTTGTCGACATTTCAATTTGATGTATAAGCTGTGAAACAGATAAAAAGCTTTAAGCTCGGAAGATGTTTTTATAGATTTCCTGTTTCAGTGGCATACCCAAAATTAAAGGCTTATAACTCGAGAAAAAAAAGGAGGGTCAAGTGTTTGTGTCATTGTAAAAACATCTAATAATTGTACATAAGAACTAATTCCACATGCAAACACAACAATGACTAAAGGTTTGCATAGCATGCAGACATGATTTTAGTCATGAGATTTCACAGAATGAGTTTCATTCTGTGTCATTTGAGTCATCATTGAGTCTGTGTCGTGTGTTTGGCGCCATCTCCTGGTGGTCATATGTAACATTGTGCTTCATGTGGATTATCTAATGATCTATACATCTGATTATCTTGTGTGTGGACTCGATTGAAAGATAATCACAGACTCTAAATAATGTTATGATGTTTTATGTTCCGTTTATTATTCGTGAAGTTATAAGCGCATAAAAGCAACACTGACATAATTATCAAAGACATATAATTAGCGGTTACTTGCTAAACTTTCATTTGTGAGTAAATCAAATAGTCTGGTTGTATTTGACTCTTTGAGATCTTTCCAACAACATACGACACATGAATATTTTATCAGTTTGATGTTTTACTGATTGCAATAATACGTATGGAGCAATAATTATATTTTTTTTAAATTATCAAAATGAAACACTTCTGATTTGTCTGCAAATTTAAAAGCACAGCGAGACTAGACGACTAAACGGTTCTGATGCTGCTAGTCGACACTGGAATTACTAGTCCCCCCATTAAACTGATTAATTTACATATTTATATTTGGCTTTATATTTTTTACAGAGGCTGCGCATAAATTACCGTCATATTAATGTTACATATTTTAAACTGAATAATACAAATATTATTTTTAAAAGAGGATATCTGGAGCAGATATGAAGTTTAATTTGTGCGGGAAAATCTCCTCTCGCTACACAAGCAAACTCAGTGAAGTACTTCTGAAATCACTTCCAAACGGATTTCCAAACGGTTGAACGGTTGGATGATTTCACATTTGAGTGTTCTTCACATCAGTGCACGCTTGAACGTCATGTTTCCGCTGTGCAGACTTTATCAAGCGTAGGATAACCACCTCAGGTCAGTCCCGTCTTTCACCGGAACATGTCGACGGGATCAGTTTGCTCATCAAATGTATGCTTGAGTAATTACCCTATAAAATGACTGTTTAATCTGAATGATGTCCTGAATGTTTAGAACAGGTGGGGTTGCTCTGTTGGTCCTGCACAGTTCAATAAATTTTCCGATAAAATTTTCAGTTTCCAATAAATAAACCTGATAAATATTCGCCACCGTTGATGCGTGTGATGCTCTATATTTAATGTACATTGATCATAATGCAAGGTGAGCAGGACGCAGATAAAGGCCCTCTTCGGTGGAATTTATCTTCAGATTTGTAGCTTCATTATTATTTCAAAAGGGTCGCATAAACACATTTATGACTGTTTTCTGAAGGTTGGTTTCATTTTAGACTAGTCGACTCCATTTCCATTCAAACGTCAGTGACACATCCATGTGTACATGCTTTGTAAAGTAGAGCTTCTAAACTCTCAAACAATTCATATTTTGTGTAAGACTGAAGTTATTTATGTTGGGTCATTGTAGAGGGTTGCGAGTTAAATATCAACCTTAGGATTTTAAGAATCGAGATTTCAATTTAAGATCCAATTATTCAAACTAACCTTAGCTCCCAGAATCCTTTGCACAGGCTCAGAGTCATCGAACACCACAAAACCAAAGTTTGGCAGTTTCCCACCGATTCCCTTCGTATTGATTCTCATCTCCACAACGTTCCCAAACGCTGAACAAACAAACAAAGGTGAAGTGACACACAAACACCATCACGAGCATCAATCATCATAAGTTCAACGGTGAGTCTTACTCATGAAGAAATCCTTCAGTTCCCCTTCATCAATGTCATGAGGAAGATTCCCAACGAACAGCTGATGAGTGTCAGGATAGCGAACAGACCTGCGAGTGTCCACATCACCACCATCAGACTCCCCGCGACCTGCACACACATGAACGATCAGCGTGAATACCCAAACTGGCCCATTTCTGTCTGAAGCGCAAGTTAGTCCGCAGCCTGGATTCTGATTGGATTCTACATCACTTTTAATGATTTCAGAGTGTATCAAAGCTAAATAACTGAAGACATTGGCCATATAAATCAGATTGAATCATCACTTATGCAGGTGAACTGTGATTGGTTGTTCATGTCAATCAGCCGGCTGCTTGCCGGTTCTTTGAGGAAAACACTGAGAAATCGGACTTCAGATGATTGAAAAACAAAAACTAAACTCATTTTCTCCATCATAAGGGGCCAAGCACCAAAAGTGCGGGGCGTGCAGGAGGGCTCTGTAGAACTCCCTTGAAAATGGGCATGTAAGGGGGGGCTCTGTAGCACCCCCATTTTCACCTAGAGTCACCAATATTGGTACATATTCAGCTCTGGAAAAATGATCTGGGGGTGCTTCAGCAAGGCTGGAATCGAGCAGATTCGTCTTAATGAAGGACGCATGAATCAAGTCACGTAGAAGATTATCCAGGAAGAAAACGTGCTTCCTTCTGCTCTGACAATGTTCCCCGACTCTGAGGATTGGTTTCTCCAGCAGGACGATGCCCAATGCCACACAGACAGGTCAATCAAGGTGTGGATGGAGGACCACCGGATCAAGACCCTGTCATGACCTGCCCAATCTCCAGATCTGAACCCCATTCAACACCTCTGGAAGATGGATGCCCACATGCCATCAAACAAAGCCGAGATGCTTGAATTTTTGCAGCCAGGAGTGGCATAAAGTCACCCAACAGCAATGTGAAAGACTGGCAGAGAGCGTGCCAAGACGCATGAAAGCTGTGATTTCTGCACATAAATGCTGTAATTGACAATATTTATATTTGCAATTTGGCAGAAATGTTGTCAGTACTTCATAGAATAAAACACAAATGTTCATTTGACTCAAACACACACCTATAAAGAGCATTTAGCAGTGGACTCTTAATGTTTCCAGAGTTGTATATAGTTCTCATCACACCGAAAAACTTTCATATGGTCATTAGCTCTGCCCAACAGGAAGTCGGACATTTTGGATTTTCTGAAAATCGCAGGCTCTGAACTTTTAAATACTCCTTGGGATTCGTGTGACTGGCACCAAATTTGTGCAACATCATCCCAAGATATTGTAGATGCTAAATTGCGAACAGATTTTTTTTATATTTTAAACAGTCACACCATGGCAAAGAAATACATTTATGGCGATAAATGTGAAACAGGAAGTGCCTTACATCTTCTGTGCATGGCGTGATCTTTATGAAAGTTCAGCAGTATGTTTGGTAATGTGGGCTGATCACATGGATTTGGCTATTATGGGTCACAGTCATAGCGCCACCAACTGGAAGCAGGAGGTATGACACTTATAACAGACTTTGCCCTTTTATGTTTACAGGAATTGCTTCAAACTTATTTAGAATAATGTCAAGACACTGCTGATGTATAATTGTAAAGTAATATTTTATATCTTAAATACTGTTGCCATGGCAATGCATTCATTGTTATTATTCCTTTCTTCCTATATTTTGGTGTTTTTGAAACACTTGGCAGGTTTAAAATTTCATGAAATTGTGCACACAAAGAGTCGTTGGCCATTAGGGCTGAGCAAAAGTTCACGCATGGGCGTGTAAGACGGCCTCTGTAGCATCCCAATTTTCACCTACGTACAGTCACCAAAATTGGTACATATATAGTTCTCATCAAGCCGGACAACTTTCATAATTATGGTTATCAGCTCCGCCCAACAGGAAGTCGCCATTTGGGATTTTAAGATTTTAAATACTCCTCCTATGGGATTAATGAGACTGTCACCACATTATGCCAAGACACTGAAGATGCTAAATTGTAAACAGATTTTTTATATATATATATATATATATATATATCGAACTGTGTTGCCATGGCGAGGCATTATTGGTATAAAATGGGAAACAGGAAGTGTTTCATATCTTCTGTGTGCTATGTGTGATTTAGATCAATATTGAGATGTGTGTTTCGTCTTGGGGGCTAATCACATGGATGTGACTATTTTGGTCACGGTCATAGCGCCATCACCTGGCAGCAGGAAGTGTGTCTTACAACAGACTTCAAAATAGTCCTCTTATGTTTACTCAAATTGCTTAAAAATGGTTTAGAATAATGCCAAATGTCAAATGCATGTGTCCACCTTCCGGTTGGAAATGGACCAGATGTGCTTGGGCCCGACATCACTGCTTGCAGCTATATTAGTTCTTCCGACGACTTCTGCCACTGAAGTCCAAAGAATCGTAAAAGATAGTTATGAAATTTCGCACATTGATAGAAAACTCTGATCTATAACTGACACATATATGGAGTCTCTAACACCAAGCCTCAATCGCCACCTCTTATGTTTATGCTCATATCTTTGAACGGTAAGGCCTAGATTCAAAATATTTTTTTCCTCTGATTCCTTGGCTCATACAGAGTCGAAAGCACACCATGGTTTCAATTTCTGGCAGATTACATTTTCCGCCTTTTTGAATTTTCGGAAAAATCTACTTTTTCTAACTCCTAGTCCATATGTCCAATTTGGACAAAAATTGTCAAGTATCACCTAGGGACAAGAAGAATCAAAAGCTTTTGATACTGTTCTCAAATAATGCTTCAACTAATTCAACGGTGAGGCTGTATCTTCGCAATGCTTGGGCATATTGACACAAAACTTGGCATATATCATTGCCATAATGACTTGAGGGCACCTGCAGTGATTCAGCATAGTGCCACCAAGTGGTCAAAGATATTACCTTTTTTTTATAACTTTTGAATAGTTCAGCCTAAAATCATGAGACTGGTCTCTTTAGATTCCTTGGGGTATAACGAGTTGAATAATACCAAATTTTCCTATGTCGGCCATTTTGAATTGTGTTGTAAAATGCTGTATTTTACAAACATATTGGCACACCGTTACAAAACACGGTTTGCATCATCTCCACTGTGCCCTGAGGGTACCTATAAAGACTTTGGCCAGCGTCACCTTGTGGTCAATTTATAACTAAATGTTTAAAAATGTGATATCATTTGATAATTTTGGCCTATTGTTTGCTCCTTCAGTTATGCCAAATACCCTGATACCAAATGTGACATGTTTGGCCATACTTCCTGTCCGCCATTTTGAATTTAATTGAAAACCTACTTTTTCAAACTCCTCCTAAGCTGCAAGTCCAATTTGCACAAAATGTGTCGTGTATCTAGGGACACTCATGACAAACTGTTATCAAAAGATCCATCGGGGCATCCCTAAATTATTCTTATGTTATGTGTTTTACTGTTTAACTCACCTTTAAAACTGACATACTGTTTCCCGCCCTGAACCTCAGAGACACTGCCGTCTGACAAACACAAACACACACTAGCATTAATGACACTTCTGCTACATATTACTGCTGGTTAAAGTGTTAGTCGCTATAATGTGCGTCTCACCAGGTCTGGCTGCTCGTGGAGGGAAGGCTCGTTCTCGCCGTTGATCTCTGGGTAACAGTGACTGAACTTCTTGTTTGGCCTCCACACGAGGCTGAGAGACAGAGACAGGTTAAAAACTACAGCGAGTCTCTCTGGGTAAAATCCTCTAAAGAAACTTTCTACTCAAATACATAAACATACAAAATACACAAAACTGAGAAGAAAATCAAATAATCCAACAGTCACATCCTCAATATACAAATCAAAGTTATCACACATTATTTAAATGATGCGTGTGGTTGGTGTTGTACCTGAACACTGGCGGCTTTCACCACGTGTGGCGAGATTCCAGATGCGGGCAGCGCTCCGGCGGGCGGAAGATGTTTACTGGTAACTGAAGCCCATGAGAACGTCTGCTGATGACATCACAAACACTCAACACTTCACATCAACACCTTTACAACAACACCACCACAGCGGTGCTCCAGTTACCTTGGTCTGTTCAGTGGTCTGAGGGGGCGGGGTCTGGGCGGGGCCAGGGGTGGGGTTTTTCTCCTCTTCAGGCAGTTTCTCATCCTCATCAGGCTCCGCCTCTGACACCTGGAGTTCTGCTTCAGGGTTAAGCTCCGCCTCTGCCTCCTCATTGACCTGCGGCTCAGGCTGGGGTTCTGGCTCCGCCTCTGGTCCCGCCTCCTCTTGCTGCTCCTCGACTCCATTACTGAAGAACATGAAGCATCAATCACAGTGCTATAATAACAGCAGCATTACGATCATCATGACAGAAGCAGCAGCAGACTTTCAGGTACCTCACAGGAGGGGGCTCATAGAAGGTGCTGCTGGGCCGGTCCTGAGTGGGCTCAGGTGACGCTAGAGTCTCCACCTGCTCTTCCTCCACCTCCTCTTCCTCAGAGTCTGATCACACACACACACATCAAACACAACATTACAACGCTTTATTTACATGAAGTGAGATGACAGTCTCAGTTCAGAATCAAGAGGAAAAATCATTTGCAACAGGAAACAAAATAGGGATAAAAAACAGAGCAGTCCAATAAACAAACAATAGTTTTATAGCAGTACCTCCCAGTTCAGCCTCAGAGTCTCCGAACACTTCCTCCTCATAGCGGAAGATGTCATTGTGCACATAGAACTTATTCACCGCAGAACCCTGAAAATACACAAAATCAACCGAGCTGTCCATCACAAAGTATACTGAAACATCAGATGCATTTATCTGTAATAATGGACGTGAGTATTCTGATCGATGCGTCGCGATCTACACTTGACATCGATTCTGAAACAGGGATGCAGCACAAATGTACACCGGGACTCTTATTTTGAAATGTCTGACTCACACAAACCGATACGGATTCGTGCTTCATCATGAAGTGGTACAACAGACTGAAGTCACACCAGATGTCAGGCTGGTTTAATATCAAGATGCTCTGGACTTGAGATGTTTTTCTCTTTCCTTGAATCAGAACATTTGGGGAAGCGCGCAGGACTCGCCCGCACATACACGCTCCAGAGAAAGCACACGCGACACACATGATGTCAGACAAGCATATTACATATATATTATATCACACAGTTCTAGACATTATTCTAATATTAGTAAACAAAAGGACATTTTTGCTCCCTGATTAGGGCTGGGACAACGCGTCGACGTCATCGATGAAATCGACGCAAAAAATACGTTGACGCAAAATATGCGCGTCGATTCGTCGGACCCAAAAGAAAGATGGCGGCACCGGCGAATAGTAGCAACACGAGTGGCTCCTCAGACTATCAGAAGTGCAAGGCGGCATGCACTCGTTCCTCTAAAGTATGGGAATTCTTTCATTTAAAAGGAAACAATTCCGTGATATGTCGTCTTTGCAAAATGGAGATGGCCTTCCATTCTAGCACCACGGCAATGCACCAGCATCTGAAGAGGCGCCACCCGGTTGCAGCTGCAGATGACAGAGCACCGTAAGTTTTTTTTCAACTCCCCACTTTGCACTCGACGTTGGAGCAGGCTATAATACATTGTCGTCACCTAAAGTTTTCGCTTATAGCTATTAATAATGCGCTTATAGCTATGAAAGTTGTGAAAAATACATAGAGGACACTGACAACGCGCGGACAGACAGGACCAAGCAGGTAACATTTAATAAAGTCTCAACTTTCAAATTTGGTCAGTCAAAGAAAATTAAACCATAAATAGGCCTACTATTTTGTGGCTCTTTAATGTGTCGTTGACAGATTGCCTCAGTTAAAGCTGCTCGTGAACCGATCATCTTTTCCTTGGTTAATTTATAGCATCAAATAGGCTAAACATGAATGTAGCCTACATCAGAAGGACTGCTGTTTTAACCGCGGAAAGATGTCAGTACAGTAGCCTACAATCCATTATTCAAATTCAAATCCACCGACGTTATTCTTCTCTCTCCTGACTACTTTGTCGGACAAAAATGGCGTATTATGATTGATTGATTGATCAGATCGCCAGTCAATCAAACTCCCGGCAAATGTTTTTTTTTTTAACATTTTATACACCCCCAACCCCAATGAAACCGGTATTACCGGTGTTGTCACAAGTCGATTCATCGAATCGAAATCGAATCAGACTGAAAAAATTCATCGTTAGATTAATCGATGCATCGAATAAAAAAAATCACTAGATTAATCGTTTAAAAAATAATCGTTTATCCCAGCCCTATCCCTGATGAATGTTTTTATTTATTAGATGCTTAAAACAAATAGAAAAGCAGCTATATAGAGTCATAATCACATTATTCTGCACAGTCCATCACGTTACAGCGCAAAATAAACCTAACTTAAATGACCAGATTTTTTCCAAATTGTCCGGCAAACGTTATGATTCCTGGACACGCTAACGGGCACCAAAATATCTTAACGGAGACTCTGATACACGCTGTAAAATAACCAGTCATGAACGGATTCTGAACCGCTGGAAACACCGTCATCACATCAATGTGCAACAGCATCTTCACTTTAACGTGTGCAGCACATACAGACTTTACAGTCAATTAAATCAGTTTAATAATTACTTTCGGACACACCACCAATGTCCCTAAATGTAAGACCTCTTTAAATAATAATAAGACTTCTGTTAAACTATTCAAGATATTCAAGACTTTTTATGGCCTTAAATTTTTAAAGTGAATTGAAGACATTTGAATACTTTTTAAGGGCCCACGGGAACACTTAAATCCCAAGATCGATCTTTTACTACCCGTGACTACAAAGAGGAAATCACGCGCATTAGCAACTCATTCGGCACTATGCGACTGCAGTGTTTATGTTACTGGCTGGTAAATGTGGAGTATTCAGCAGCGAGATCTTTTCACTGAGTAATGAATGTTCAAAGATTAGATACACACAGTTAGTCATTAAAGAATCGTTACTTTCACATGCAAATGAGCTTTTGATTCGCCGTGAGTGTTTGCCAGAAACTCTTCACCGGCACTGCTGAACCTCCGGCAAACCTTTCACATCAACGCGCAGATTGCCGAAAAGCTCATTGCATATGCAAATTATAATATTTTTTCATTTCGGTTCGTTCTGAGCAAAAACTGTATTTTTCGTGCCGGTTCAGAAGTTCACGGTTACCGGTTAGAAGAGAATAAAAGAACAGCTAATAACGTTGTTTTTTAAGCGACTAATGGGTGAAATACAAACGCCAGTGTTGTACACACAACACAAACAATCTGCTCTGGAAAAACAAGCTCAAAATCAACAGAAAATTAGTGACTATCACAATCAACAATAATTCAGTGAAGAACAAACTGAGAAATGACCTTTGACCTCTAATATTAACTGCATGTATATGTGGTAAAGTTCACAGAATGTTCCTTCGGGATCAGAGCGGGAAGAGCAGTTCCACACATTTCGTCTTTAGTTTCATGAAACATCATCGGCACACAATTAACCGGTTATAACCAGCATTTAAAGATAACGTTTCCACTCCCAAACAATGATTCTGGTGTTCGGTTTCGTTCTGCTAAACATTTAGTTTGTTTTCATTTGAACTCGGATTATTAGAGGTGAATTTGCTGCAAGTTTGCCGTGAACTCTCAGTTTTCGTAAGGAAAGCCATTGGAGCCTCTCTCGTCAACATGCACTCGTTTACAGAAATACCCGTTTCTTAAAGAAACAGTACCACTTTTAACTCAATATAAATACCTGTAAATACTATAAATGATCTTATTTATTGATTGAATACATTGATTTGAAAGCTAAAATGTGATGCTGAAACTAAATGATGAAAAACTACAAATATAATTAGTATAATTCATAGTTTCATAATGTACCTAGTTTAAGGTCCCTTGTATAATGAACCGCAGTAAATGGGAGAGTTCGTTCATCTGTACGCAAAAGGGACATTATAACTGAAATATACCCATATAATGAATACCAGCCCTACTGTAATGAGTGTGCCAATGACTGGTGCCAACACTGATGCCAACACTGAAGTCCATACAGACATTCTACAGTTGAATAACGAGTGACATGGATATTTTGATATCGGTCCATAACTCACCTCAGGAGCGAGCACAAACGTCTGCATGAATCTCCTCATCGGTTGGCCGCTGTTGGACAGCTCTCCCATCACCTGGACGACGACCCCGTCTCCAAGGGTCGCGTGAGCATCAACATGTCGAATCTTAGTGTGACACTCACTGAACTGCAGTGACATCACCTTCTTATGAATCTCCTGCGCGCACACACATGCACACACACACGCACACACGTTAACAAGAGAGCGTGACCAGAAGCCGTCTGCCGAGGTCTTCAAGCTTAGCAAAACAGCACAGCAAGATGCTTCAGTGTGACTTCATGAGGAAACAGATCATCACTTAACGAACACCTGTCCGCTAATCTTCATGTTTTACACCAAACAACCCTTTTAGAGAGAAGCATGTGTGCACTTGTAAACGTGCTGTTTTAGAAGAGGATTCTGGGACAGGGCCGTTACATGACTGCTTACGCTCTCTCCTATGGTAAGACATCTCCATATAAAAGGTCTCTGATGTGACTGTGGCGTGATGATGTCATCACTTTGAGACCTGCAGTGAACCCTCAGTAGGGAGCAGATCATTACGATCTCATGTGTGCACAGCGATGTCACTTTATTCTCAATCAGACGCTCATGATGTACAGCTGTCAGGATCACTGGCACATAAACGTCTCCAATAGAGAAATGTCAGCCACCAAATGAAATACCAAAAATAAACATTGTTCCCTTCTGATGTTGTTCAAACGGTCAGATAATCCCGCCCCCAACTCACAACATTGGTCAATGTTGTTGGGGCGGGTCCAAGCCAGTCACTCAAAACAATTGCCCTATAAATGGCATATTGAGCTGGGATAGAAGTATATTAAGAGGAAAGTTACATCAGCTTTAACAAATAAAATGTATTATTATGAATGAGCTCAAGTTTAAAAATGAAAAACACACCTGAGATGAGTGTAATGTGTGTGTGTGTGTGTGTGTGTGTGTGACACTCACGGCCTGACCGTACACGGCCTCCTCTGGTTTCCCGCTGCTGTCCACACCTCCATGAACATATGACGAGTTCCTGCCGTAAAACCTGCTCAACACACACAATAACAGAGTTATATTTGACTGTCATTATGATCAATGCTTTGTGTATAAATGTGCTTGTCTCACCTGTGCAGGTAATCAGGTGCCTTATTGAGGAGTGTGTAATACTGCCGCACAAACTCGCGTCCTACGAGCAGGGGGCTCGGCTTCTCCATCACCATCTCTTTCTCATACACACACACAACCACAACATCACATCAGACACACACAAACCATCACATCAGACACAGACACACACACACAAACACACACACCATCACATCAGACACACACAAACACACACCATCACATCAGACACACACAAACACACACCATCACATCAGACACACACACACACACACACACACACATCACATCAGACACACACACACACACACACACACACACACACCATCACATCAGACACACACACACACACACACACACACAACATCACATCACATCAGACACACACACACACAACATCACATCAGACACACACACACACAACATCACACAAACATCAAGTACAGGAGAACACAAGATCATTGATCACTACAGACTTTATACACGCATGTTTAACAATAAAACCAATAAAGAAGTTCAAATATTGACAGACGAATTTTAAATGGAGTGACAGACAGGTGCAAGGACAGTAATTAATGATATATGATGATTATATAGATTTATAGTGATATACATGACAAATAGATGGTTAGATTAGAGTGATGTACAGATAGAGACACACACGGAGTGATAAATAAATAAACATTAACCAGTGTGTTGTGCACGTGTGCGCAATAGACAGACAATAGCGCTCGTGCTTTAGCTTCATGCTAACGCGCTTAAACTCACCGATTGTGAGAGAAACTCTGAATAAAACGCCGCGATGCCGCTCCGCACGCACGCCCCGCACACACCCGAGCGATCCGAGCGATCCGAGCGCTCAACGCCTCTTTTTCCGCTGAAAGCGACTGGAGACGAAAGCAACTAAACTGCGAGCGCGTCCACTATTCTTACCACGCACGCGCACAATAGCACGCACGCGCCCGTTTACCACTGACGCACATGAAGCGACTTCCCGTGTTTATGTTTGTATTATTATTCTAGTTGTTATTGTTCTAAATGTTCATGTTTTACTTATTAAAGCAATAAAAAAGAAGAAAAATTAAACAATTGACAAAAAAAGAACAAAAAGGAAGCGACTGTCCGGCCAATGGGGTCGCGGGAAAATTGCGTCAAGCAACCTGTGCGTGCACGAGTCTTCCGGCAGGGGGCGCACGCGAGTACACGAAAATTAAGATTATTTTTATTTTTATTTTATTTTTTATTTTTTTTAAGTGCTTTTATGTTGAAGATAGAGACTTTAATGTACAGCACAGAGCCATCCCAAATAACAAAGTTAAATTAATAATACAAATATTAGCACAACTGGACAACACACTTAAGCAACTAAACTATTTTATTTTCATTAAAATAGTTTGTTTTTTTCAGATGTAAAGCATAAGGAGTCATTAAATACCTTTAAATCAATGCCTAAAGTTAGGTTTTGAAGTAGCAACTTTGAATTTATGTACATGAAACTGAGCACAACCCATATGTCACTGAGATATCTGTTTTAGATATTTACATCTGTGAGCATCACAATCTATTTAACATCTGCTAAACATCTTAAAAAGATATAAATCCACTTCTCAAAGACATCTGAGAGGAAACGTCTTATATATGTATTGCAGATGAGCAAACAACCTGAAAAACAAGTTTTTTTCCAGATATACACATATCATCCATCCAAGTTTAAAATCAATAGTCACAATCAAATCAAAACAAATGTGGTAAAGTTTCTAGATTAAAGTTAGAGTATGTACTAATTATGTACAATTTTAAATGAATAATGCAACAAAAAACAAATTAATACCAGTCTAAATCTTGTTAACAGAGAGAAGTATAAGACCAATCCTCTTGTTTACAGAAATGTTTGCGCATGATGACGGTCATGTGGTGTTCATGTGTCTGTGGTGTTTATGTGTCTGTGATGTTCATGTGTCTGTGGTGTTTATTTGTCTGTGGTGTTCATGTGTCTGTGGTGTTTATTTGTCTGTGGTGTTCATGTGTCTGTGGTGTTTATTTGTCTGTGGTGTTCATGTGTCTGTGATGTTCATGTGTCTGTGGTGTTTATTTGTCTGTGGTGTTTATTTGTCTGTGATGTTCATGTGTCTGTGGTGTTTATGTGTCTGTGGTGTTCATGCGCATGTGGTGTTTATTTGTCTGTGGTGTTTATGTCTCTGCGGTGTTCATGTGTCAGTTGTGTTTATTTGTCTGTTGTATTTATGTGTCTGTGGTGTTTATTTGTCTGTGCTGTTCATGTGTCTGTGATGTTCATGTGTCTGTGTTGTTTATTTGTCTGTGATGTTCATGTGTCTGTGGTGTTTATTTGTCTGTGATGTTCATGTGTCTGTGGTGTTTATTTGTCTGTGGTGTTCATGTGTCTGTGGTGTTTATTTGTCTGTGGTGTTCATGTGTCTGTGATGTTCATGTGTCTGTGGTGTTTATTTGTCTGTGGTGTTTATTTGTCTGTGATGTTCATGTGTCTGTGGTGTTTATGTGTCTGTGGTGTTCATGCGCATGTGGTGTTTATTTGTCTGTGGTGTTTATGTCTCTGCGGTGTTCATGTGTCAGTTGTGTTTATTTGTCTGTTGTATTTATGTGTCTGTGGTGTTTATTTGTCTGTGCTGTTCATGTGTCTGTGATGTTCATGTGTCTGTGTTGTTTATTTGTCTGTGATGTTCATGTGTCTGTGGTGTTTATTTGACTGTGGTATTCATGTGTATGTGGTGTTTATTTGTCTGTGATGTTCATGTGTCTGTGATGTTCATGTGTCTGTGGTGTTTATTTGTCTGTGGTGTTTATTTGTCTGTGATGTTCATGTGTCTGTGGTGTTTATGTGTCTGCGGTGTTCATGTGCCTGTGGTGTTTATTTGACTGTGGTGTTTATTTGTCTGTAGTGTTTATGTGTCTGTGATGTTCATGTGTCAGTGGTGCTTATTTGTCTGTGGTGTTTATGTGTCTGTGGTGTTCATGTGTCTGTGGTGTTTATTTGTCTGTGATGTTCATGTGTCTGTGGTGTTTATGTGTCTGCGGTGTTCATGTGCCTGTGGTGTTTATTTGACTGTGGTGTTTATTTGTCTGTGGTGTTTATGTGTCTGTGATGTTCATGTGTCAGTGGTGCTTATTTGTCTGTGGTGTTTATGTGTCTGTGGTGTTCATGTGTCTGTGGTGTTTATTTGTCTGTGATGTTCATGTGTCTGTGGTGTTTATGTGTCTGCGGTGTTCATGTGTCTGTGGTGTTTATTTGTCTGTGGTGTTCATGTATCTGTGGTGTTCATGTGTTTATGGTGTTCATGTATCTGTGGTGTTCATGTGTTTGTGGTGTTCATGTGTCTGAATCAGAATCAGTATGAGCTTTATTGCCAAGTATTCTTACACATACAAGTAATTTGTCTTGGTGACAGAAGCTTCCAAAGCACAAACAATTCAACAATAAGACAATGTTAATAATTAAAAAATCGAATAAAGATAAAATGAGAATAGAAAATATAAGTTTAAATAGAAAAAACAATAAGGCAAAAAATATATACATATCCAAATGTACAAATTCAAATCAGTTATATACAGATGCAAGGGAATGTAATGACCAAGACTTTGAGGGGTTGAGACAAAGTCAAGACCAAGAACATGTGGTCATGTGTCTTTGGTGTTTATGTTTCTGTGGTATTTATGTGTCTGGTGTTCATGTGTCTCTAGTGGTCATGTGTCTGTGGTGTTTATGTGTCTGTGGTGCTCATGTGTCTCTAGTGGTCATGTGTCTGTGGTGTTCATGTGTCTCTAGTGGTCATGTGTCTGTGGTGTTTATGTGTCATGTGTCTGTGGTGTTCATGTGTCTCTAGTGGTCATGTGTCTGTGGTGTTTATGTGTCTGTGGTGTTTATGTGTCATGTGTCTGTGGTGTTCATGTGTCTCTAGTGGTCATGTGTCTCTAGTGGTCATGTGTCTTTGGGGTATATGTGTCATGTGTCTGTGGTGTTCATGTGTCTCTAGTGGTCATGTGTCTTTGGGGTATATGTGTCCTGTGTCTGTGGTGTTTATGTGTCTCTAGTGGTCATGTGTCTTTGGGGTATATGTGTCATGTGTCTGTGGTGTTCATGTGTCTCTAGTGGTCATGTGTCTTTGGGGTATATGTGTCATGTGTCTGTGGTGTTCATGTGTCATGTGTCTTTGGTGTTTATATGTAAAGTGTCTGTGGTGTTTATGTGTCCTGTGTCTGTGGTGTTCATGTGTCTCTAGTGGTCATGTGTCTTTGGGGTATATGTGTCATGTGTCTGTGGTGTCCATGTGTCCTGTGTCTGTGGTGCTCATGTGTCCTGTGTCTGTGATGTTCATGTGTCTCTAGTGGTCATGTGTCTCTAGTGGTCATGTGTCTTTGGTGTTTATGTGTCCTGTGTCTGTGATGCTCATGTGTCTCTAGTGGTCATGTGTCTTTGGTGTTTATGTGTCCTGTGTCTGTGGTGTTCATGTGTCTCTAGTGGTCATGTGTCTTTGGGGTATATGTGTCATGTGTCTGTGGTGTTCATGTGTCTCTAGTGGTCATGTGTCTTTGGGGTATATGTGTCATGTGTCTGTGGTGTTCATGTGTCATGTGTCTTTGGTGTTTATATGTAATGTGTCTGTGGTGTTTATGTGTTTGTTGGTCATGTGTCTTTGGTGTATATGTGTCATGTGTCTGTGGTGTTCATGTGTCTGTGGTGTTTATGTGTCTCTAGTGGTCATGTGTCTTTGGTGTTTATGTGTCTGTGGTCACGTGTCTTTGGTGTTTATGTGTCATGTGTCTGTGGTGTTCATTTATCTGTGGTGTTCATGTGTCATGTATATGTGGTGTTTAAGTGTCTCTAGTGGTCATGTGTCTTTGGTGTTTATGTGTCATGTGTCTGTGGTGTTAATGTTTCTGTTGAGTTTATGTGTCAGTGGAGTTCATGTTTCATGAGTCTTTGGTGTATATGTGTCATGTGTCTGTTGTGTTCAAGTGTCTGTGTTGTTCATTTGTCTGTTGTTTATGTGTCTGTGGTGTTCATGTGTCATGTGTTTTTGGTGTATATGTGTCATGTGTCTGTGGTGTTTATTTATCTGTGGTGTTCATGTGTCATGTATATGTGGTGTTTAAGTGTCTCTAGTGGTCATGTGTCTTTGGTGTTTCTGTGTCATGTGTCTGTGGTGTTTATTTGTCTCTAGTGGTCATATGTCTTTGGTGTTTATGTGTCATGTATCTGTGGTGGGAATGTATCTGTGGTGTTCATGTGTCATGTATATGTGGTGTTTAAGTGTCTGTGGCAGGACGGAGGGCGGGGCCGGGTCGTGATCCTATGCACCCGGTCCCGTATTAGGCTAATCAAGCCTCCAAGGTATAAAGGTCGACTGCAGGGTGTCGTGCGGGAGAGAGAGATCGTTTATGGACATGTCCGTCATGTGTGTTTATGTTGTCTTTTAAGTTTACCATTAAACTATTATTTATATCGTCAAGCCGGTTCTCCCCTCCTCCTTTCCATTGAATACCTTTACACTGGTGCCGAAACGCGGGAAGGAGGAGGGATACGCTGTAGTAGAGTTCCCTGCCACAATGTCTCAAGTGGTCATGTGTCTTTGGTGTTTATGTGTCATGTGTCTGTGGTGTTTATGTGTCTGTGGTGTTAATGTGACATGGGTCTTTGGTGTTTATGTGTCATGTGTCTGTGGTGTTAATGTGACATGTGTCTTTGGTGTTTATATGTAATGTGTCTGTGGTGTTTATGTGTCTGTGGTGCTCATGTGTCTCTAGTGGTCATGTGTCTTTTGTGTTTATGTGTAATGTGTCTGTGGTGTTCATGTGACATGGGTCTTTGGTGTTTATGTGTCAGTGGTGTTCACATGTCATGTGACTGTGGTGTTTACATGTTTCTAATGGTTATACGTCTTTGGTGTTTATGTGTCATGTGTCTGTGGTGTTTATGTGTCTCTAGTGGTTATATGTCTGTGGTGATTTTGTGTCCTGTGTCTGTGGTGTTCATGTTACATGGGTCTTTGGTGTATATGTGTCATGTGTCAGTGGTGTTCACATGTCATGTGACTGTGGTGTTTAAATGTTTCTAATGGTTATACGTCTTTGGTGTTCATGTGTCTGTGGTGTTCAAGTGTCTGTGTTGTTCATTTGTCTGTTTTTTATGTGTCTGTGGTGTTCATGTGTCATGTGTCTGTGGTATTTATGTGTCTCTAGTGGTTATATGTCTGTGGTGTTTTTGTGTCCTGTGTCTGTGGTGTTCATGTGACATGGGTCTTTGGTGTTTATGTGTCATGTGTCAGTGGTGTTCACATGTCATGTGACTGTGGTGTTTAAATGTTTCTAATGGTTATACGTCTTTGGTGTTTATGTGTCATGTGTCTGTGGTGTTCATGTGACATGGGTCTTTGGTGTTTATATGTCATGTGTCAGTGGTGTTCACATGTCATGTGACTGTGGTGTTTACATGTTTCTAATGGTTATACGTCTTTGGTGTTTATGTGTCATGTGTCTGTGGTGTTTACATGTCATGTGTTTTTGGTGTTTATGTGTAATGTGTCTGTGGTGTTTATGTGTCTGTGGTGTTAATGTGTCTGTTGAGTTTATGTGTCTGTGGTGTTCACATGTCATGTGACTGTGGTTTTTAAATGTTTCTAATGGTTATACGTCTTTGGTGTTTATGTGTCATGTGTCTGTGGTGTTCATGTGACATGGGTCTTTGGTGTTTATGTGTCATGTGTCAGTGGTGTTCACATGTCATGTGACTGTGGTGTTTACATGTTTCTAATGGTTATACGTCTTTGGTGTTTATGTGTCATGTGTCTGTGATGTTTACATGTCATGTGTTTTTGGTGTTTATGTGTAATGTGTCTGTGGTGTTTATGTGTCTGTGGTGTTAATGTGTCTGTTGAGTTTATGTGTCTGTGGTGTTCATGTGTCTGTTGTTTATGTGTCTGTGGTGTTCATATGTCTGTTGTTTATGTGTCTGTTGTGTTCAAGTGCCTGTGGTGTTCATTTGTCTGTTGTTTATGTGTCTGTGGTGTTCATATGTCATGTGTCTGTGGTGTTTAAGAGTCTGTGATGTTCATATGTCTGTTGTTTATGTTTCTGTGGTGTTCATGTGTCTATTGTGTTTATGTATCTCTTGTTTTTTTGTGTCTGTGGTGTTCTTGAGTCTGTGGTGTTCATTTGTCTGTTGTTTTTTGTGTCTGTGGTGTTCTTGAGTCTGTGGTGTTCATTTGTCTGTGGTATTCCTGTGTTTGTGGTGTTCATGTGTCTGTCTTGTTCGTCTCGTCCTCAGTAATGTGTTTGATATTCTGCAGTAACTCAGAGAAAGTCGGTCGTCCATGAGGTCTCTAATAACAAAAACAATACAAACATGACATAACTATCACAACAGTGCACACAATGACAGGCACAATTGAAGCGCTAATTAAATTATTCTAAATTCTACATTTAAGTGAATGTGGAGAAGTTGGACACAGATGATGAAATAATCATGTTTGCTTCACCTCATGCCAGCATCTGTACATGATGTTGTAGATGTTTGTGGATGCTCTGTGAGGTCTGTACAGACGGCCACCCTGAGTTACTTCCTCCACCACCTCCAAATTAGAGTGCTTCTCAAATGGAGTCTTTCCCTCTGAGAACACTTCCCACATCAGCACACCTGCGCACACACACACTCACAGGTTACATCTTCACACTTACAGAACACACTGCTAACCCTCAACCTCTTTCCCCTGACCTCACCAAATGACCAGACGTCTGATTTGCTGCTGAACTTGTTGAAATGAAGAACTTCAGGTGGAGACCATTTGACAGGAAACCGGGAGCCCACAGAGCTGGTGTACTGATTATCCATCACGTATCTGCAGTAACAGAGAACAACAATGAAAACGTCTTGAAACTCTCAGCAAACACAATGTTTTTAGACCATTTCACAGTGCTGCATTTTGGCTGCAGTTAGGTTAGGTTGCCGAACAACTTTTTAAAAAGGTTCTAGAAAAAAAAATAATTTAACTATAACATAACGTGCAGTTTATGATTTTGAAAACGAAAAAATGAGGACCAAACAACTTAACGAAACATATATTTCAGTCTCAAATACATTTACATTTACATTTATGCATTTGGCAGACGCTTTTATCCAAAGTGACTTACAGTGCACTTATTACAGGGACAATCCCCCCGGAGCAACCTGGAGTTAAGTGTCTTACTCAAGGACACAATGGTGGTGACTGTGGGGATCGAACCAGCAACCTCCTGAGTACCAGTGTATTATACAGAGCACTTATTACAGGGACAATCCCCCCGGAGCAACCTGGAGTTAAGTGCCTTACTCAAGGACACAATGGTGGTGACTGTGGGGATCAAACCAGCAACCTTCTGAGTACCAATGTATTATACAGAGCACTTATTACAGGGACAATCCCCCCGGAGCAACCTGGAGTTAAGTGTCTTACTCAAGCACACAATGGTGGTGACTGTGGGGATCAAACCAGCAACCTTCTGAGTACCAATGTATTATACAGAGCACTTATTACAGGGACAATCCCCCCGGAGCAACCTGGAGTTAAGTGCCTTTCTCAAGGACACAGTGGTGGTGACTGTGGGGATCAAACCAGCAACCTTCTGATTACCATATTACCAGTTATGTGCTTAGACCACTACACCACCACCACAAAATACACATCGTAATCTTTATAGAACCAATATAAAACATTTTGGATATGTTGTAAAAAATTCCTTCATGGAAGGTTTTTTATTTAAAGTAGCCTCAAAATGTCAATACAACATTTTTACTATAACTATAAAACTTAGACCAAACTGCAATGTTTGTGGAATGGTTTTTAGTGTAACATTATTTTCATTTAAAGGACATTTTTAAAAAGCATAGTGAAAATATTTATAGAATGTATTTTTATTTCATTTTGTACAGTGTAGTTGTGCTTGCTGGTGTAGTCATTGGTTTCATAGTGAGATATAAATAGGGTGTAACGGGGTTAGTGCTGATCTGAACTCTGACCTGGTCATTCCAAAGTCACACACTTTCACAACATTCCTCTCGTTCACCAGACAGTTCCGCGCGGCCTACGGACAAAACACACACAGTCAAACACACAACGCAGTTTACATTTCTCACACTCTTTTGGTCAATCAAAGAGTCATTAAATAATCAGCCGTCTGAGTCATTTCAAATATACAACCATTTCATGAAATTCTATGCAGTGTTGAGTAAGTTACACTTAATCTACCTGTGGATTCGATGAACTCACTGATGGTAACACTAATGATCACTAATGATGTGATCTCATTATGGACCCTCTTCACACACTGTGGTGATGCATTTAAATACACAACAATGTATTTATTTATTGTAAGTTTATATTATTCTTTGTGTTATTTTACCCTGTACTTTATTTAAAGCTGAAGAGTGTAATACACATTGTTTTCCAACAGCTCGCCGAATACGCCCCCCCACCCCCAAACAGACTAATAGCCCCGCCCCCAACTCACGCCATTGGTCGAGTCAATGTTATTGTCGGGTCACTCAAAACAAACAGAGACACAGTGTTTATAGTGTTTACTCTGCATATTAAACGGTGTTAGAAGAAAGTATTTTAACAATGACAAATGTACACAACTTTAAAACACTAGTTGTGCTGCTGTTTTTAATCCAGCTGCTGAGGAAGTGACAGTAAAGTTCTGACCAGGTCTCTGTGTAAGAACTTGTTTTGTTCCAGGTACTCCATCCCCTCACAAACGTCCTGACAGATGAAGAGCTGCGTGACGCGTGTCAGAGATCTGCTGTGCTGTCTCAGGAAGTCAAGCAAGCAGCCGTTCTCCATGAACTCAGTCACGATGCAGATTGGGCGCTGCGTGACACACACGCCGTACAGCTGCACTAGTTTAGGGTGACACAATCGTCTACAAACACACAAACAGAGCAGAGAGACCATCAGTAATCCTTACACTAACATCAGAACACTCTTCATGAGTTAAGCAGATGTTTCTCCTACAGTCCCGACATATAGGAAGAGTTTAGAGATGTAAAATGAGATCATTTAGAGGATTGGATGAGGAATATTCAGGTCTTTGGTTTCTTGGTAAATCACAGTTTGAGACATTGTTGCTATGTGTTGTGAAGCTCTAGAAGAGACGCATGTGAGATTACTCAAGAGAAACTTCGTGTGGTCTCATTGTACTTTACGTGTGTTATTAACCCCAAGACTCAAGGGGGCGCTAGAGTTTCCTCGAGTGTCTTTAATCTCATCATTATGTTTAATTCAGACTTCAAACAAACTTCAAATGATGATTGAACGCATTGAGACAATGAGGGTTCCCACTTTTGAACACTATCTCTGGGATATGAGTTCTGGTTGATGTTTTCAGACGGTCCCTTATGCACCATTGGCAAAATGTCCAACAAATATCAAGGTTAATTAACAATCTTGAACAATTTCGCCGTGATGCCATCAGATCTGCTTAAATACGGGACAAATCGCGTCCCACATTGATTTGATACAAGACGCATCATTTCATCTTTAAATACGGGACAATCCCAAATTTTACAGGACAGGTGGAATTAACACTTTCACTGTAATTTCGGTCTGTTCCTCCCTCAACAGTATCGTATGGCTTCAGAAGAACTGAAATGTAGCGCACGAGTGATACGGATGACTTTTATGGTTCTTTTATGTGCTTTTGGAGCTTGACAGTCACAATCACGACCCCTCAGTCTTTGTGGCTGACCTCTGACATTGTATTTAGTGTCTCGTGTCTCGTCCTTTAGATGCTGTCATGCATTCTCATGTTGGTTATTGGCACAAGTGCATTGCTCTTATGTCATTCTTGCACTCAAGCCAATTGTTTTGTGTTTATCTCTCGCGACCTCGGGCTCGCTTCGCGTGGTGCTCACCTTGCACTGCACGCCCGGGTCGTGATCCGTTGTCATGTTGTGCTGGGGTTCGGCCGCTTTGGTCTTGGTTGCCTGTTTATATGTGAGCGTATGGCTTTGTTTCCGTATTGCCTCATGTCTCTCAGTCTTGCGTCATGCCCCGCCTTATGTCTCTCTCTTCCTTTTGTTTTGCAGGTCCTGCAGTGATGCCGCATCGCCATGGTTACGCCATTACCTTGTTAGCCCATCTTCTGCGGCACCTGTTCTCATTTTCCCTCCTGATTTCTCTCCCATATATCCTCCCCGTGTGCTCCGTCTCGTGTCAGTTCGTCCAGTCTTTTCGGTCATGTTTGTTATCTGTCTGTAGCTTTTGTATTTCTTTTGTTTCCCCTTGTGAGGGTTTTAATTTCTGGTTCCTGTTTTGTTTTTTTTGTTATCATATTGATTTTGTTTCCTTTTCTCTCCACCGTGAAAGCCCATCTTGTACTCTTGCGTTTGGGTGCGCCTCACATGACATATATAGGAATTGTTAAATACTTCAGTATTATTTGACCACAGAAAATACACATCAAATACCAAAACAATGTAGTCCTAGTGACAAAAAGTTCATTGAGATTATTTATTTTTTCAATGTAGAATGTAACTTTTCATTATTCAGCATAAAAAAGCACAAAACAAATCTTTATGACATGCAGTTAAAAGCGTTTGCATTCACACACCTGCGTAGAGTATTCAAGTGAGTTCAGGACACACACTCGTCTAGAGTCCTCCAGAAACATTTGAGAAAAGCACTGAATAAAGACTTCATAAGAGTGGAACATTCACAGCACAGGAAGTTCTCACACTCACATTTTCCAGCTGCTCAACAAACTTTCCATTTGATGAAGTGTGTGTGTGTCTTACGTCATGATCTTGGCTTCCTCTATAAAGTCGTCTTCACTCATGGCTCCTTCTCTGATGGTTTTAACGGCCACTTTATGCTGTCCTCTCCATTTGCCCAGTCTGACCACTCCAAACTGCCCGCTGCCCAGTTCCTTCATGAACGTCAGCTCAGATGGATTAATCTCCCATTTATCTACAAACAACACCAAGAGAAAGAGTTAAAGGTCACAAATGTTTCTCAAACCCTGAACTTTGATTCCTGCTGGACTGATGACTGTGACCTCTGACTCCTGGACATGACTTACCGCAGCCAATCAGATCAGAGCTTATTGTTTTGAGAAGCTCTTGTCATGTTGTGGGTAATATTTGTTGGTCAGGTTTAAAGTGGCCCAATGTAAACTTTCAGTTGAGTGTTGTGTTTAGGGTTAGGGTTGAATTAGTGTGTGGAAGAGTGTGTTTACCTGAACTAAATCCTGCTGTGGCTGGAAGACATTTGCCAATGGGTCCGATGGGATACCGCAGTCGTGCCACCAGCCCTGCTCACACAAACACTGCATTAATTCCCTATATGACCTATTGATGAACTAGAACTGAAGTGATTTGATGTCAGTACCTGCTGAATTAAGTTTGTGGTAGTTGATGAGTTCTGGTATTGAGTTGAACACATGTCGCTCTGCCAAGAAGAACTGACCCCCGTCTATCTGCTTTATCTGGTAATGTCTAACCTCCCCTTTACCTGAACTGATCGATTGAACATCAATTACTCAATCAATCAATCAATCAATCAATCAATCAATCAATCGACAACTGTCTTTGAACAGTACCTTTGTGCAAAAACTGATACAGTGTAACTGCCGGGTTGACTGGAACTTCTCACCACAAACCCTCCATCCTTACCCTTAAACACACACACACACACACACACAAAACATGATGATGAATGACAGATAATGTTGATGATTGACAGATAGATGATTGATGGATGATTGATGAGTATCTCCACCTCTTGTCTGAGTAAATGTTCTGCTTCTGCTCTGTTGATGTTCTTGCAGTACCACCTGAATAAAAAGATCACACACACATGCACGTGCACACACACACACACACACACACACACACACACTTCTGTTCTTGAAATGACTATGTGATTGAACAAATAACTTTGAAAAAACTGATTGCATTTTTCAGATTGTCTCATCAGTTACAAAGAACATCATGGTTACTGTTGTAACCTCCGTTCCCTTCTGTCACTCACTCGACGTTGTGTCTAATGTAGTCACACAAGGGGTCCCATTTAAAAGCGCCATGCACTAGACCGTGTTACGTGAACTGCTGACACAGGTGCAAGCAAGATACTGCGTGCTAGAAGCAACTGTATTGGTCGCACGTAACTCTCCCCAACAGCCCCAGAAAAGTTGTCATATACAGACCTTGGGTTCCCAGCACCCCTAAGGGGGGAACAGGTGACATGACTATCACGGGAGCAAGCTGGCCAGCTGCGGCCTTTTCTCTCTCCATGTTTCTCATCATAGAGCATAAAGTGGCTGGGGCTATCTTAACACTATGAAATGCATCAGGGAAGGTGATCATTCCCGTTCCTATTCTTTTAGGGGGAAAAGACCCTGCAGAGACCACATCCAGCCCAGGCTAGGAGGAGGTGACATGTGGCCAATACGCCACATGGGTTGTCAAGCCACACGTGGGAGTGCCGCAGTCGGTTCATTGTCAACATCACGCATCTCGACAAGGGTGGCATTCCTGGACCTCACTTCTAGTGAGAGTACCTATAGTACTAAATCATCTCCATTTATTGACAGTTTGTCTAACTGTGGACAGATGAATATCTAACGGTCACTTCTAGAGAGAGTACCTATAGTACTAAATCATCTCCATTTATAGACAGTTTGTCTAACTTTGGACAGATGAATATCTAACGGCCACTTCTAGTGAGAGTACCTATAGTACTAAATCATCTCCATTTATAGACAGTTTGTCTAACTGTGGACAGATGAATATCTACGCCACTTCTAGTGAGGTACCTACAGTACTAAATCATCTCCATTTATAGACAGTTTGTCTAACTGTGGACAGATGAATATCTAACGGCCACTTCTATTG
The DNA here is from genome assembly GCF_025860055.1 of Xyrauchen texanus. Lineage (NCBI taxonomy): Eukaryota > Metazoa > Chordata > Actinopteri > Cypriniformes > Catostomidae > Xyrauchen > Xyrauchen texanus. The sequence goes on from NC_068300.1 coordinate 148,856, forward strand.
AGAGTACCTATAGTACTAAATCATCTCCATTTATAGACAGTTTGTCTAACTGTGGACAGATGAATATCAAACGGCCACTTCTAGAGAGAGTACCTATAGTACTAAATCATCTCCAATTATAGACAGTTTGTCTAACTGTGGACAGATGAATATCTAACGGCCACTTCTAGAGAGAGTACCTATAGTACTAAATCATCTCCATTTATAGACAGTTTGTCTAACTGTGAACAGATGAATATCTAACGGCCACTTCTATTGAGAGTACCTATAGTACTAAATCATCTCCAATTATAGACAGTTTGTCTAACTGTGGACAGATGAATATCTAACGGCCACTTTTATTGAGAGTACCTATAGTACTAAATCATCTCCATTTATAGACAGTTTGTCTAACTGTGAAAAGATGAATATCCCTATCCAGCTAGTTTAAGTACATTGTGTTTGTTTATACTTTTGACTTGTTTGTCTAAACATGATGAAAATGAGATCTGTTACACTTCAGACTTTTGCCCTAGCAGCCACCAGAGGTCGCTAGGTGTTTAAGAGACTTTTAGTTTGAAGTTTTGTTAACCTTGTTGTGTCTCTGTTCCTGGTTCCTGCCCTGATTGTTCCCAGCTGTATCTTGTTTACCTTGTTTGCCCCAAAGTATTTAATGTCCTTGTGTATGCTCAGTCTTTGTCGGCTGTTGTTTCCTGTTATCTGCATGGATGTAACGTTTGTTCAGTTCCTGAGTTTTAGTTTTGTTTTGTTCCTGTGTTTTCCAAGTTTTGTATCTGGACTCGTTTTCTTATTTAATTAAAGCTGCACTTAGATCCTGCTCTCTTGACTTCTTCCTGCATTCGTTACAGATCAACTGACCCACTACTATGGCTCTAGCGGCTTTTTAACTACTGCATATCAAACAGAGAGATCAAACCATAAAGCAGTATACAGAGCTTTTCTGCAGTCTCGCCCAGGATTATTATTGAGGAGAGCTTTGTGTTAAGGACCTCTATCGCCTTGGACTCAATGAGCCGGTGAAGTCCTGCATGCCTAGAGGCAGGTGTGAACTCTCTTTTGTAGAGTTCATTGACCTTGTTTTGAGGTTCACATTCTCCCCTTACACTGTGGGGTATGCCGGGAACCCCATGCCGCTACCGGCGCACACGCCTGCCATGGCCAACGAGCCAACACCCATGTCTGCCACGGCCAATGAACCAATGCCCATGTCTGCCACAGCCAACGAGCCAACGGCCACGCCTGCCACGGCCAACAAGCCCACACCTGCCATGGCCAACGAGCCAACGCCCATGCCTGCCACAGCCAACGAGCCTGTTCTTGAAGCCTCGTCTGTCCCAGAGCCAGTGTTGCCAGCTTTGTACATCCCATAGCCAGCGTTCACACCCGCTTCAGCCCTAGTGGAATTGTTTTTTTGGGGGGGGGGGGGCACCATGGCTCTGCCACTCGAGCCTCTCATGGCTCTGCTTCTCAAGCCTCCCATGGCTCTGCCTGTCTTCTTTGACCTTCCCATGGCTCCGCCTTCCCAGTCTCTCACAGTTGTGCTCGCAGCCATCCGGACGAGGAAGAGAAGAAGGGCTCCTATTCCCCTGTCACTGCACGTGCTCATGACCATGAAGGTCGTTCCCGTCACTATCCATGCTTGCGATCATGTAGGTCATTTTCCAGTTGCTGCCAGCACTCCTGACTATGGTGACTCCACCCTCAGAGTCTTCCATGACTCCGCCTGCTCTACAAGAGACGACTCCTCCAGCGGCACTGCCACCCGACCCAGTCCTGGCCCTGTGTCCACCCCTCAGGCCTCCTGACCCAGTCCCGGCCCTATGTACACCTACCAGGCCTCCTGACCCAGTCATGGCCCTGTGTCCACCTCTCAGGCCTCCTGACTCAGTCATGGCCCTGTGTCCACCTCTCAGGCCTCCTGACCCAGTCCCGGCCCTGTGTCCACCTCTCAGGCCTCCTGACCCAGTCCCGGCCCTGTGTCCACCTCTCAGGCCTCCTGACCCAGTCCCGGCCCTGTGTCCACCTCTCAGCCCTACTGATCATCCGCAAGCTCCTTCTGTTAACAATATTTGTTTTGGGTGTTATGTTAAGGAGTGCCAGGAGTCGCTCCTTAAAGGGGGAGCTATGTCACACCTGAGACTTTTGCCCTAGCGGCCACCAGAGGTCACTAGGTGTTTAATAGACTTTTAGTTTGAAGTTTTGTTTAACTTGTTGTGTCTCTGTTCCTGGTTCCTGCCCTGATTGTTCCCAGCTGTTTCTCATTTACCTTCTTTGCCCCAATGTATGTCATTTCCATGTGTATGCTCAGTCTTTGTCAGTTGTTGTTTCCTGTTATCCCCATGGATGTAATGTTTGTTTAGTTCCCGAGTTTTACTTTTGTTTCTGTGTTTTCCAAGTTTTGTATCTGGACTCGTTTTTAATTTAATTTTAAGCTGCACTTAGATCCTGCTCTCTTGACTTCGTCCTGCAATCGTAACAAGATCACATTTTATGATCAAATAATTCAGAAAACCAGCTAATTGCAAAGGGTTCACATACTTTTTCTTGCCACTGTATGTCATTTTGCTTCTGAGGTAAATGTATATTGTGTGTAGATATTTTTACAGGAAAACAAGACAAAAATTCTCAGTGAGAAAATGTTTTTTTGCAGTGTAGATGTCTCTGAGAGATGCTTCTGATGGGATGATACTCACTGATTGGCCTCCATTGTTCCAATTTCTGTGACATAATTACTGGGAATGAATCCTTTGTTCCTGAAGGAGAGAGAGAGAGACAGAGCGAGAGAGAATCAGCACATTACACTGAAGAAAACACTGAACACTTACACACACACACTGACCCGAGTCTGTCTTTGGCTCTCCACCACAGCTGGTCTTGTTTGTGTAGTATAGTGTACTCCTCTCCATGATGCAGTGTGAGATCTGAACTCTCTCTCGCTGTGAAGTCATACATCGCCACCACCTTCACCACTCCGACATCATCATCATCATCAGGAGGAGCAGGAGGCGGCGGCTGCTTCTTCTTTGACAGCTGAGACTGGAAATATCACCCACATCAGAAACACAGCACAGAAGAAATGCTCCACTATGAACACATGAATGAGTGAGTGAGTGAGTGAATACCATGTAGAAGGATCCTGGATATCTGCCGTCGGTCACATCCACACGCGTGCTGGTTCTGAGAGAGATCACAGCTCATTACTGTCTCACTAGTGTCTCACTGAGCATTACAGTGGTATTTATCCTGATATTACCTGGTCTGAAGAGCACAACAGCAGCAGCAGAAGATGGACTGATCTGAATGAGAGGAACAGAGAGACAGTAAACCCGTCTCACAAACACATGAATCCTGGTTCCACAGGACTGCACAAGTCTTGGGTATCTTCAGATATCTTTGATGGCTTTATACATGATTTGATTGATTGTTCTCAAGAGAAGTAGAACATTACTGTCACTGTCCATTCATCTGCCTAACTTTGATGCTAGCTTGCATATAAAGCAATGTTTACTATCATAACCCATCCTAAACATCCTGAGAGATCCCATGAAACACATATCCCACTTCTGATCACAAAACACACATCTTCATCATGAGGGTTCTGAGTGTTTCTGAAGAACACCAGTAAGAAGTGTCCTCAGCTACACAAACCACACACTTCCTGTCAGCACAAAGGTGAGAAGACAGCTCTGATAGCCATTATGTACACTATTTAATAACGCGAAATGTGCATGAACTTCCACAGAGTTTAGGGGAATTGAAAGGCGTTGATTATTTCACAGAAGTAAATAGTAGAAACAGTAAATCTTTGGGTTGTGCTGGTGGTTATAATGGTGTGTGCACAGGAAGGAACACGACCATTTCAACACTCTCATCTTTATTTATATTCATTTATACTGAGATAAACCAGCAGCAAACACAATGCAAACAGTTAAAAACATCATGCATTTCCATGCTGTCCAGGCTGGTTTATACTGGTCTATATTGTGGATCATATAACCAACAAACGTAGCGTGCCAACACACATGATATTTCTTCTGATGCTGGTTGACCAAGGAAAGTCTGGAGTTGGCACACCTGGCATCTGATTAATGAAGCGAGATTGGAGGTGCGGGTTAGAGCTACTTTGACTTATAAAAAGCACTCAAACATTTAGAGTTTGATATTGACCAGAAGCATCTGCTGACGTGGACCACGAGATCTCAGAAGACTTCTTGGTTAAGAAGCTTGATGAAGACATTTAAAATACGAGCCGTTCCAAATATATAAGACACAAAACTCTCACAAAACACATAGAAAAGTGAATCCTTCAGTTTAAAGAGGGAAAGTTGTCTAAATGTGTGTCATACACCCACAGAAACACTTCATTGACTTTCATGTGTCTGATGTAAAGGAAGTGTGTTTCCTTTCTAAAGTTCAACATCAGAAGACAGTAAATCTTAAACTCCGTTTTAACCCTCACCTTGAGAGTTTGGCACAAAATATTGTTTGTGTAATTAGTTATATTTACCATGTTCAGATGTTTTTATAATTGTCATTTATGGTTCAGTAAAGTCACGTCCGGCACGTATATTGTGTATGTTGTGAATACTATATATATATATATTAATTCTGGTCATGGTCATTAGTCCACCTACAGAACATTATTGTATATTTCACACGTGGTATATCCCATCATACACACTGTCACTTTGATTATTTGGTTTAGTGTCAGTGCTGTTTTTCTATTGGTTGGTTAATAGAAATGTTGACATGCCATCATTCAACCCGATACGCCAGTAATATCATTTTCTCCTGTTATTAAATACATATTGAATATTTCCTCACAGATAAACATTTTCAGTGTGTAAGAGCATCAATAATTACTCTGGTAAATAATGTCATAAATCATGTTAAAAGCTCTTGTACTCACTAGATTGAATCATTTTACCGCGGTGAACCCGTCAGTCGCTCCTGACACAGTAGACAGTACATCACATGTGTGTGTGTGTGTGTGTGTGTGTGTGTGAGAAGTTTTAACATGAGGGAAGGAAAGGTGACGTAGTTCACACATACACACACACGCACAGGATATCACACCAAAAATAGAAGATAAAGAGTACACACACATTCTCATTTCTTTCAAGATTTAAATAGAGCTTCAAGCAGCCATTACGGGCTCAAGCACACCGATGCATGTCCGGAAGTGTCACTGGACATCACTGACTATGACTTTAAGACAAGCAGCACACATTAAAATGCAGTTCATTATATCTTTTGACCAATAGGTGGCACAGTCATCAAGTTTACATGGTGAGGTCAGGGTGTGTCATTCTCACACACCCTGACCTCACTGCGAAGCGTTGCCGAGATACAGCCTCAGATGCTTTTTGGTAACTTGCCCTCAAACCCCCCGTTTGGTGTCACTGTATTGGGCATGACCAAAGGAATCTAAAGAGAACAGTCACAGAGCAATAGCCGAAAATCATCAAACATTATAAGCACTTTTATACAATTAGTTTTGACCACAAGGTGGCGCTGGCTCAAAACTTTAGAGGTACCCTCAGGGCACAGTGCTGATGATGCATACTGAGTTTCGCAATGGTATGCCACTGTGATTTGAGGTCCCCAAGGAATCTAAAGAGACCTTTTTTTTCCTGCAAAAAATCTTGTCAATTGCAGTTTTGAAGTTTGACATTTTTCAACATGTAAATATTGTATAGTTTTGATACTTTTTGTATAGATTGTATAGATTTCATTTTGACCATTTGATCGAATTATGCCAAACGTAGATATACAGTCACTGTACACTTTATTCGGTACACCTAATTAATCATGCGATTATGTAATCAGCCAATCGTGTGGCAGCAGTGCATAAAATCATGCAGATACGGGTCAGGAGTTTCAGTTAATGTTCACATCAACCATAAGAATGGGGAACAATGTGATCTCAGTGATTTGGAGCGTGGCATGATCGTTGGTGCCAGACGGGCTGGTTTGAGTATATCTGTAACTGCTGAAGGTAAGATCCTGGTGGGCACAGGCAAGCCTCTATGTCCTGGCCCATTAAGCAGAGGTGTGCTGCGGTCTTCCGTGCATCTGTAGTTGGGTACTGTGCACAATCGTACTTGGCAATGGCTTTAGTTCTCAAGGCAGCTTCCATGCTTCAACACTGTTTTGTCCTCCACCGTCACAGTGCGGGGCGCGCCGGTCTTGAGCTCTGAGGTCCAAAGTCTCCTTGCCAAAGACGTGATAGAGACAATGCCTGAGGCCCATTCTGGACTTGAATCGCTCGAACCGGACGCTGCCGAAGTCTCCATTTAAAATGGTTACTCAGAGACTCACATCTGTCCTCTGGACTGGTTTGTGTCAATTGACCTAAAAGATGCTTACATTCATGTGCAGATAGCCCCTCATCACAGGCCATTCTTAGGTTTGCCTTCGAGGGCACCGCATAACTGTTGGAAGTCCTGCCCTTTGATTTGTCTTAGCTGCTCGCACATTCATGTGTCGATATAGCGTTTGCTTCGCTGAGACTAAGCAGCGTTTGTGTACTGAATTACCTCAACGACAGTCACAGTCATGCGAGCACAGGGAGCTGCTGGGTCTCAAAGTCAATCCAGTTAGAAGACAACAACAAGGATTTTTAAAAAAGGAAATGCCAACAGAGGCTGAGAGTGTTTGCTGCCATGAATGGACGATTGGAATGAATGGATATAACCATGAACGCACCACTTTTAGACTAATACAAATCTACAGTATGGCTAAAACTACTCGTTTCCTTTCGCCATTTTCCTTTGCTATAAACAACATGCGCTTCCGCATTCGTCACTTCTCACCGGTAGTGATGGGTCAATCGCGAACGAGTCGGCTCTTAAAGGTGAACGTTGGGAGTCGGCTCGCATATCAGAAGAGCTGAATCTATTCACTTTCTACCGGGAACTAAAGAGAAGTATGAAAGAACATGACTGCTTAAATCATGTAGATTTCTCAGAAAACCAAGCTTGCAAGTACTCCTCTGAAATACAAGCCATACACTTCACTTTGAACCAGCAGCAGGCAACACTCCACACTGGAGGTCTACATGTTGGTGGAGTGGAAGAACATGTGTGCATTGGCACAATCAGCTCATCAAAGAGAAATGCCCAGCAGCCATACGGGCCCATCTATCCCCAATAGTCGACCTGGTCAAGGCTTCCTATCCCAATGTGACTGTGGTGCATTTCTTCAGGGATGGGCCGAGAACACAATACAGACAGAAAGGAAATATCTATCTGTTTTGTACTAAGCTGCAACAATATGGGAACTGTTTTGAGGCGAGCCATGGCAAGGGTGCTCCAGATGGAGTTGGAGGCCTCCTCAAAGGGACTGCACTGGTGAGACATAACGAACGCTGAGCTCTTCTTCTACGCACTGATGGATGCACAGACCTCAGTAAAACTGTTCTACATAAGTGAGGATAATGTAGATGAAGCCACAAAGAATATGCCAGATCGTCTCCCGGTGGTGGCGTCAACACTGCGCATTCACCAAGTAGTAACAGTTACCCAGAGACAAATCAGTTACCGTGATGGAAGCTGCTTTTGCTCAACAAGACCGACCCTGGAGTATCAATGTTATAATACCAAAACCTTTACCTTTGAGGTTCAGGCAACAGCACAGTCAGGATAACAGTCAGGACCTGTCCGAAATGTCTTGGCAAAACTCAGACATCATCGGCCAGTGGTGTTGTCTAAAATATGATAATGATATTTATCCTGGAATTATGACATTACGGGGGTATATTATGGAAACAACTAGATAATTTAGCAGAAAAAGCACACTGATTTCTTCACTTTTTGTTAAGGTTGAAATTGTGCCTTCCGCAGGGGTTTCACCAATATTACTTCCAGCAGGTCCTGTCACTGTATTGTATGGAGGTTCACCGCGCACGTTCTCTATCTAGGTTTCTTTCCAAGAATTCACCATTTCCTACCGAGGAGCCAAAGATGGCAAACATTTGAGTTAAAGCACAACTGCGGTGCTCCTGCCATTCGCACACACAAAAAGTGCTGTCAACGTGCCACAACTGCGACATCTTGTAGGTAATGCAACAACTCCCATGACACCACAAAGCAGCGCAAAGGTGCTGTACAGGTGCCGCAACCATGCGGCATACATATAGGGGTGGCTGTGGCTCAGGTGGTAGAGCGGGTCGGCCACTAATCTCAGGGTTGGTGGTTTGATTCCCGGCCCACATGACTCCATATGCCGAAGTGTCCTTGGGCAAGACACTGAACCCCAAGTTGCTCCCAATGACAGACTAGCACCTTACATGCAGCTCTGCCATCATTGGTGTGTGAATGAGTTACAGTGTAAAGCGCTTTGAATACCTCTAAGGTTAAAAAGACACTATATAAGTGCAGACATTTATAAAAGTCTAGGGGCATGGCTCATAAATACAGTATATACCCATTGCAAACCACACTTCGACAAGGTTCTTTACTCTGCCCCACCCACCATTCTACTGCAGTGTGGACCCTCCCATTTGGATCGCAGGGCGGGATTTCACTTTATCGGGATTCTCCCGGCCAAAATGCTGTATGAGCTCTCCCATTCGAGTGCAGCAGTGGTGCAGTAACCTTAGGAGCATTTAGCATTTCCCGTTAGCCTTCGCATTGGCATTTCTTTTGGTCATGGTTAAAATGAGCCCAACACATAATAAATAGAGCCTGATATATCCTCCAAAATAAACTTGTGCTTTCCTTAAAGCCATGTGTGCCTCACTTGATTCTGCACAGTAGTGCCCCATTTGATAATGTACCGACCACACTGGATACTGCCGCAGTAGCTCCTGCCTATGCTTGATACCGCCACAGCAGAACTCCTTTTGCTTTTGATACTGCTACAGTAGTGCCCCGACATGACAAACGTACATAAGTTGTTTTCCTAACTAAACATTTACTTCCCTTACAGGTTTGTACACTGAGTTATTTCTATTCTCTCCACAGGGACTTTCAATGTCTAAGATCCATATTTTTATAGCAGTGTATCTACAGCAACGGAAACACAGCAGCGCTCCCTCAGCAGCTCCTTCACTATGCCCCCAAATACTCAATCCACTGCCGCAGCAGTAGTTTAAACTCTGCTGCCGCAGGAGCCCCCCCATTTATTATTCCATCTCTTCTACTCCACTGCCACAGCACTGCCTTAACTCTGCTCCAGCAGGAGGCTCATTTTACTGAGTGTTTTACCATCCTTCCGCTAAAGCCCTTTGTCTTCGCTTCACAGCAGCTGCGGTCACATCTCCCCCTGTTCATTTCAAGCACCATATTTCCCTTTCTCTGTGTAGACATCGAATGAGGCTACTGCTGCAAGTGAGTTGATCGGACAGTATATCTATGGTACAACTCCCTATTGTCGTACACAGGTCCATTTAATCTAAACCTTCCGGGCCCTTATGTGAGGCTGCCTCCATAAGCTGGCCAATTAGATGCAATATATCAATGGTTCAGCCCCTATAGCTGCATAAATGTCTTTTGTCTAAACCTTCCACCCAGAGCAGGCCCTTGCGTGAGGCTGCCTCTACAAGCCGGATGCTTCAATGCGGTTTACCAAAACCTAGGTCCTGTAGACCACCGTTAGACAACTCCACACCCTAACTATGGGTTCAATACTAAAACCATCTCTCCTAGAACACTCCGAACTTACAGGACAGCTTGGAGCTCCTTCAATAACTTCACACAGAGTATACAACTTTAGTTTTTCCAGTTTTTACGCACACACACACATACACACACACACACACACTGTTGTGTTTCCATGTTTTATGGGGACTTTCCATAGACATCATGGTTTTTATACTGTACAAACTTTATATTCTATCCCCTAAACCTAACCCTACCCCTAAACCTAACCCTCACAGAAAACTTTCTGCATTTTTACCTTTTCAAAAAACATAATTTAGTATGATTTATAAGCTGTTTTCCTCATGGGGACCGACAAAATGTCCCCACAAGGTCAAAAAGTTCGGGTTTTACTATCCTTATGGGGACATTTGGTCCCCACAAAGTGATAAATACACGCTCACACTTACATACACTCACACACACACTCACATACACACACACACATACACACACACACATACACACACACACACATACACACACACACACACACTCACACATACATACACACACTCACTCACACGCGCGCGCGTCAGGACTTCCTTGGTTCTTTTTTCTTTTTAATGACAGAAAAAAGCACTTCCTCGATTCGTGTTTCCTGAACTTTGACCGCAAACACACGCGGAAAAACTCAAAGCGGAGGTAAGAAAAGATTTTAATGTTTCTTTCTCTTATTTGTGTCAGATGAAGCTGATTGATCCATTAAATGATCCGTTTCATTGATCTCCGGTTGGAAGAAATCGCGTTTAACGGAAGATGAGATGGTGTGAGATCATTTATAGTCATTGTCTCGTGTGTGTATCAGGAGTGTTGTCGTGATATTTAATACATGTTTTAAATCAGCGTTAGTTCGTGTGAATAAATCCTTTGCTTGTACTGAAGATTATATTGATATTAAACATGAACTCACACTCGGTTTCACACTCTTTCATTTCTGTCAGCAGTGTTGTTATTGTCTGCGGTAGAATATACAAATATGAACTAAGATTTGTGTGAAAATGTGCCACAGAAGCTGAGATGTGTGTGTGTGTGTGTGTGTGTGTGTGTGTGTGTGTGTGTGTGTGTGTGTGTGTGTGTGTGTGTGTGTGTGAGCGTGTATTTATCACTTTGTGGGGACCAAATGTCCCCATAAGGATAGTAAAACCTGAAATTTTTGACCTTGTGGGGACATTTTGTCAGTCCCCATGAGGAAAACAGCTTATAAATCACACTAAATTATGTTTTTTGAAAATGTAAAAATGCAGAAAGTTTTCTGTGAGGGTTAGGTTTAGGGGTAGGGTTAGGTTTAGGGGATAGAATATAAAGTTTGTACAGTATAAAAACCATTATGTCTATGGAAAGTCCCCATAAAACATGGAAACACAACTCTGTGTGTGTGTGTGTGTGTGTGTGTGTGTGTGTGTGTGTGTGTGTGTGTGTGTGTGTGTGTGTGTGTGTGTGTGTGTGTGTGTGTGTGTGTGTGTGTGTGTGTGTGTGTGTGTGTGTGTGTGTGTGTGTGTGTGTGTGTGTGTGTGTGTGTGGTGGTTAGCGCGCTGCTCTACAAACCTGGCGACCCGAGTTCGATTCCCGCTCATGGCCAACACCAGTGACGATTATCTCAACCGGTCCTGGGCAGTGTTGCCACAGTTACTTTGAAAAAACAACTTAGTTACTTTACTGATTACTTGATTTGAAAAGTAGCTAAGTTAGATTACAAGTTACTTTACATTCAGCAGCTGCCGACAACACCCCCGCCACCTCAACATAAAAATGACAACCTGTTTTGTCAACACTCACTTTATTGGAAGTGCGTTTTTAACAGTAACGTCAACAATGTATCAGCTGACATTTAAGTTGAACTTAAAAACTATTCCCTGAAAAATACATGTTTATAAAAAGAAAATAAAGACAGCTCTCATCATCATCATCATCTGTGGCGGTGGACCCTCCCTCCTCCGTCCATCATCGGACTCTGTGACAGGCTGATAAACTTTAAACGCCTTGACAAAGTTGGATCCATTATCAGTCACTGTTGCAACTACTTTGTTGAGTAGTCCATATGAAGAGTGAATGTTTTCAATTTCTGCACCAATAACATCATACGTGTGTATACCACGAATTCTCCTACATGCCAATGCAGCCTTGTGGCGCTCTAATGTGGATCTACTGATCCAGTGGAGCGTTACTCCCATATAACTTCTGTTCTTAGCAGTCCAAATATCCGCGGTAGTTGACACAAAGTCAACCTCATTCAGCGCGGCCTTCAGATGCATACTCCTCCATGTAAGAAGAAAAAGCTGTTCTGTGAGGCAGCTCGGCATTGACAGTAGTAGGGATCTTGTTTATTATGGGACGAAACGAGGGCGAGTCAACCGTGTTTAAGGGCAGCATTTCCTCTACAACATACTGCCCGACCAACTTCTTTAACTCTCCCCACTTACTGGTTTTGCACCGAAGTCCAGCTTTTGGTGGGGGACCTCCTGCTCTCTGCTTCGCACCACCTGGTGAGACTTGCTCTGCAAGTTTGACTGTGCAGTGCTGCGACTCCAAACGTTTCTTCAAATTTGACGTAGTATTTTTGTAACTAGATCGCACTTTGTCGACACCAGCACAGTGTACAACGAACCTTAATATTTCCATTTTTTGCTGACACAAACTCAAAATAGTGACTGTATTTCCAGCTAGAAAACACGCATCTCTCTCCTCCCTTCATTGTTGTTTACGTTTGTGTCACTGCGTGGTACACATGAACTGTCCTCATGCTGAAAACGTGACTCGTCGCATACGTGACTTCACTCCCTGAGACGCAAAAAGAAAGCAAAAATATATATTTTTACTAAGGAAAATGACAAAAATAGTAACGCACAGTGATTTGGATAACTAACTTTAATCTGATTACTGGTTTGGAAATAGTAACGCGTTAGATTACTCGTTACTGGAAAAAGTGGTCAGATTAGAGTAACGCGTTACTAAGTAACGTTATACCGGCATCACCGGTCCCAGGCCTCCCCTACGTCGACTCAGCCTAAAATGAGTACCTGGTGCGGTGTGTAAAACATCGGGTTTAGGGGTTGTGTTGGGTTAGGGTTAGGGGTTGTGTTGGGTTTAGGGGATGGGTTGGGGTTGTGTTGGGTTTAGGGGTTGTGTTGGGTTTAGGGGATGGGTTGGGTTTAGGGGTTGTGTTGGGTTTAGGGGTTGGGTTTAGTCAAGTTAAGTGGTTTTTATTGTCGTTTCAACCATATATAGTTAGTACAGTACACAGCAAAACAAGACAACGTTCCTCCAGGACCATGGTGCTACATAAAAACAACAAAGGACCAACACAGGACCACATGAGACAACACAGCGAAATAGAATACCTATATAAAAAACCTATATATACCTATATAAAGTGCACGTGCAAACATGTGCAAAAAGTACAGGACAGTACAACAAATTACTGACAATGAACAGGACAATAGACAGTGCAGCGCCGACCAGTACTCAGTGCAAAAAGATGACAGTTTCTAAAAATGTAAACATAACATACTATGAGATAATGTTCTATGCACATAGCAGTTATTGAGGTAGCAGACAGTTATAAAGTGACAGTAATTAAAGTGCAACTCAGGACACGTGTGTGTCAAACCAGTCTCTGAGTATTGAGGAGTCTGATGGCTTGGGGGTAGAAGCTGTTACACAGTCTGGCCGTGAGGGCCCGAATGCTTCGGTACCTCTTGCCAGACGGCAGGAGGGTAAAGAGTTTGTGTGAGGGGTGTGTGGGGTCAGTCCACAATGCTGGTTGCTTTATGGATACAGTGTTTTTTGTAAATGTCTTTGATGGAGGGAAGAGAGACCCCAATGATCTTCTCAGCTGTCCTCACTATCCTCTGCAGGGCTTTGCGGTCCAAACGGTGCAAGTCCCAAACCAGGCAGTGATGCAGCTGCTCAGGATGCTCTCAATAGTCCCTCTATAGAATGTAGTGAGGATGGGGGTTGGGAGATGTGCTTTCCTCAGCCTTCGAAGAAAGTAGAGACGCTGCTGGGCTTTCTTGGTGATAGAGCTGGTGTTGAGGGACCAGGTGAGGTTCTCCGCCAAGTGAACACCAAGGAATTTGGTGCTTTTGATGATCTCCACAGAGGAGCCGTCGATGTTCAGCGGAGTGTGTTCACCTTGTGCTCTCCTAAAGTCAACAACCATCTCTTTTGTTTTGTCGACATTCAGGGACAGGTTGCTGGCTCTACACCAGTTCGTCAGCCGCTGCACCTCCTCTCTGTATGCTGACTCGTCGTTCTTGCTGATGAGACCCACCACGGTCGTGTCATCAGCGAACTTGATGATGTGATTCGAGCTGTGCATTACTGCACAGTTGTGAGTGAACAGCAGTGGACTGAGCACACAGCCCTGGGGGGCCCCAGTGCTCAGTGTGGTGGTGGTGGAGATGATGTTCCCGATCCGGACTGACTGAGGTCTCCCAGTCAGGAAGTCCAGGATCCAGTTGCAGAGGGAGGTGTCCAGGCCCAGCAGGTTCAGCTTTCCAATCAGGTGCTGGGGAGTGATTGTGTTGAATGCTGAGCTGAAATCTATGAACAGCATTCGAACGTATGAGTCCTTATTGTCTAGGTGGGTGAGGGCCAGATGGAGGGTTGTGGTGATGGCATCGTCCGTTGAACGGTTTGAACGATACGCAAACTGCAGTGGGTCTAGTGAGGGGGGCAGCTGGGTCTTAATCTGCCTCATGACGAGTCTCTCGAAGCACTTCATGATGATGGGTGTAAGTGCGACGGGACGGTAGTCGTTGAGGCAGGACACTGAAGACTTCTTTGGCATGGGGATGATGGTGGTGGCCTTGAAGCACGTTGGAACGACGGCGCTGCTCAGAGAGATGTTGAGGATGTCGGTAAGAACATCTGCTAGCTGGTCTGCACATCCTCTGAGCACTCTGCCAGGAATGTTGTCTGGTCCAGCAGCCTTCCGTGGGTTGACTCTACGTAGAGTTTTCCTCACATCTGCCGTGGTAAGACAGAGCACCTGGTCGTTGGGAGGAGGGGTGGACTTCCTCGCCATCACGTCGTTCTGCACTTCAAACCGAGCGTAGAAGTCGTTCAGCGCATCTGGAAGGGAGGCATCTTTGTCACAGGCAACTGATGTTGTCCTGTAGTTGGTGATGGCCTGGATGCCCTGCCACATGCGCCGCGTGTCACTGCTGTCCTGGAAGTGACTGTGGATTCTCTGGGCGTGTGCGCGCTTTGCCTCTCTGATTGCCCGTGACAGTTTGGCCCTAGCTGTTCTTAGGGCTGCCTTATCGCCAGCTCTGAAGGCGGAGTCTCGGGACCTCAGCAGCGTGCGCACCTCACGAGTCATCCACAGCTTCTGGTTGGAGCGTGTGGTGATGGTCTTGGAGAAAGTGACATCATCAATGCACTTGCTGATGTAGCTGGTCACTGATGCTGTGTATTCCTCCAAGTTGGTAGAATCGCCATATGTTGCAGCCTCCCTGAACATGTGCCAGTCAGTACACTGACAAAACAGTCCTGAAGAGCAGAGATGGCTCCTGCTGGCCAGGTTTTCACCTGCTTCTGAAGCGGTTTTGTGCATCTGACGAGCGGTCTGTATGCTGGAATTAACATAACAGAGATGTGGTCTGAGTAGCCGAGGTGGGGGCGGGGCTCCGCCTGGTACGCGCCTGGGATGTTTGTGTAAACAAGATCAAGCGCGTTACGCCTCTCGTTGCAAAGTCCACATACTGATGGAATTTAGGGAGCACTGTCTTGAGATTTGCATGGTTGAAATCTCCGGCGACAATAAACAGTCCGTCGGGGTGAGCGTTCTGCAGTTCGCTCATAGCCCCATACAGTTCACAGAGCGCTTCCTTAGCGTTAGTGCTGGGGGAATGTAAACCCGGGTATGCAAACAGTGGTGAATTCCCGTGGTAGATAAAAAGGTCTGCATCTAACAGTCACGAGCTCCAACAGCGATGAACAGTAACTAGAGACTAGCATAGAGTTCTTGCACCATTCCGTGTTGATGTAAACACACAAGCCACCACCGCGAGTCTTACCGCGAGAGAGCTGTATTTCTGTCGGCACGAAACGAGGCGAGCCCGTCTAGCTGAATGGCGGCATCCGAACTCTGTCGCTGAGCCACGCCTCCGTGAAAACAAAGACGCAGCAGTCTCTAAACTCACGCTGCGTAGCCTGCTGGAGTCGGATATAGTCCAGTTTATTGTCCAGGGAGCAAACATTTGAGAGCAGGATAGACGGAGAGCCGGCCGGCTAGGGTTTGTTTTAGCCTAGCATGGACCCCGCCCTCTTTCCGCGCTTCCGCTTTCGCGACACCGCTACGACGTCCTCTCCCCGGCCACCGGCATCAGGCGACGCCGAGGGCTGGAGGCCTGGTCTCCGCAGCAAGCCGAGTACGCGTAGCGCCTCCTGCAGGTCATCATGCAGCTTGGTTTTTGCATGAGTCTTATATTTCAGTAGTGTCTGGCGATGGTAGACACGAACACCGGTTGCTCCGATGTCCATGTGTTGCAAAAGTCGGGCTTTTTTAACAAAAATAGCACCATTGTGGATCCGGAGTGGCCGCTGCGTGCTACCGCGTGCTACCGGGGATTTAGGGGTTGTGTTGGGTTATGGTTAGGTATTAGGGGTTGTGTTGGGTTTAGGGGATGGGTTGGGTTTAGGGGTTGGGTTTAGGGGTTTTGTTGGGTTTAGGGGATGTGTTGGGTTTAGGGGATGGGTTGGATTTAGGGGTTGTGTTGGGTTTAGGGGATGTGTTGGGTTTAGGGGATGTGTTGGGTTAGGGTTAGGGGTTGTGTTGGGTTTAGGGGATGTGTTGGGTTTAGGGGATGTGTTGGGTTAGGGTTAGGGGTTGTGTTGGGTTTAGGGGTTGTGTTGGGTTTAGGGGATGTGTTGGGTTTAGGGGATGTGTTGGATTTAGGGGATGTGTTGGGTTAGGGGTTGTGTTGTGTTGGGTTTAGGGGATGTGTTGGGTTTAGGGGTTGTGTTGGGTTAGGGTTAGGGGTTGTGTTGGGTTAGGGTTAGGGGTTGTGTTGGGTTTAGGGGTTGTGTTGGGTTTAAGGGGTTGGGTTGGGTTTAAGGGGTGTGTTGGGTTTAGGGTATGGGTTGGGTTTAGGGGTTGTGTTGGGTTTAGGGGATGGGTTGGGTTTAGGGGTTGTGTTGGGTTGGGTTTAGGGGTTGGGTTGGGTTGGGTTGTGTTTAGGGGTTGTGTTTGGTTTAGGGGATGTGTTGGGTTAGGGTTAGGGGTTGGGTTGGGTTTAGGGGTTGGGTTGGGTTTAGGGGATGGGTTGGGTTTAGGTGTGTGTTGGGTATTATGTCTATGGAGAATCCTCATAATGATAGCTGCACCAACAAGTGTGTGTATGTGTATTTGTGTTGTTTCAGGTCCATGGCATTGCTCGATGTTCAGATACGTTGGAGATGAGTTTGACAATAATTCTTGAGGAAACGTTGATTAAACGTTCTCAACAGAAGAAACGAACATCTCCACTCAATTATAAAGAGAGGGTGTTTGTGCTTACCAAGAGCAAACTCTCGTATTATGAGCTCAGAGCTGATGTAAGTACACACATACATATGCAGAAACACACACACATACATACATACCAACACACACAAATATATATATATATATATACATATACACGCACAACTTGTGAGTGACAGATTGGGAACATCCTGGTTACTTCCGTAACCTCCGTTCCCTGATGGAGGGAATGAGACTTGTCCCTCCTGCCTCAATGCTGAACTATCCCCTGAAATGGCCGGGTCCTTATTCTCGCTCCTCAGCACAAAATCTGAATGAGCGGTATGCACGCCCCCTCCTTTATACCCGTATATCTGTGGGAGTGGCTTGCAAATTCCACTCGCCAATTCCCATTAGCCTTTTATCAAAGGTCAGAGGCAAGAGCGACCCCTAGTGTCACTACATCAACACAACGCCTCGATCCCTCCATCAGGAACGGAGGTTACGGAAGTAACCAGGACATTTTGTCTCCTGTTAATGTCTGATTTTCTGTAAAGCTGCTGTGAAATGATGCGTGTTGTGAAAAGTGATATACAAATGACACACGGGCTCTTTTACTGTTTGACTGCAAGTGTAAAATGCATTCGTTGGGTGTTATGACAACACTAATGTTTGTGTAGTAACTGTGTGTTTGTGTGTGTGTGTTGCAGAAGAGGGTGAAGAAAGGCTCAGTGGAGCTGCACAGAATCAAGTGTGTGGAGATTGTTAAAAACAGTGTGACTGTTATTCCCTGTGAAAACAAATATCCATTCCAGGTGAGTGTCCGTCAGCCGTCTCTATGGCAACCAGTGGCTCAGATCTCTGACGTTGTCTCTCTGTCTTCAGGTCGTTCATGATTCCATCACGCTGTATATTTTTGCTCCCAGTAATGAGAGCCGGAGCATTTGGGTTCAGAGCATCAAGGAAGGTCAGTGTGTGTTTGAGCAGCTGTGCTGGATGAGCTGCAGTTTATGTGTTTATTTGGCATCTTTAAAATCAAAGCAAGAATACAAAAATAGAAAAAGAGATATGCAGGAGAGCTTGGAAAAGCTTCACCGTTTCATTAACAAACATTTAACTCGATATCAAATATATATGAAAATAACAAACAAAAAATAAATCTAAACAACAACAACAGAATGGCCACAGTGTTCGATCAAATCTGGTGATTCTCTGCGTTTGAAGTTATTTAGGGATGTTGATGTGATAGTAATGTGGAAATATGTAATACATCTCTGTATTTAATGGGAAATGAACACTAGTACGATACAAGTGAGCATGAAGCACTTTGGAATTCTGCTATTGTATGAATATATTTGTGCATTTATGTGGGACTCGTGTTTGGGCTGTAATAATATTTACATGTTAAAATGTGTGATTGAATGATATTAATATAGTGTGTGGTCAAGATGGTGCAAAACACTTGAAAAAGTAGATTATAAATGTCTCTTAAGTATTGAGCAATATCTGCAAACTGGAGAGTAAATGCTTTCCCAAACAATACTGACATAAATTAGAACATTTTAATTTCTGTGTTCTGGGTATCTCAGCGAGTATTGACGCTGACTATCACACCTGGAGTCGTGAGTTTGAATTCATGGCGTGCTGAGTGACTCCAGTCAGGTCTCTTTAGCAACCAAATTGTCCCAGTTGCTAGGGAGGGTAGAGTCACATGGGGTAACCTCCTCGTGATTAGAGGTTCTCGCTCTCTGTGGGGTACACGCTACGTCTCCACAGTAACGCGCTCAACAAGTCACGTGATAAGATGCGCGGATTGACGGTCTCAGACGCGGATGCAACTGAGATTCGTCCTCCACCACCCAGATTGAGGTGAGTCACTACGCCACCACGAGGACTTGGGAATTGGCCGTTACAAATTGGGGAGAAAACGTTTGGTCAGTGACATTATATCTTTCATATACACCTTTTGTTTGTGTAAAGTTATTTAAAAAATGATTCCAAAATAAAGAAAGTTTTGATATCTGATATCTGGCTTGAGCAAGTTAAACTCACATGACACGATCAAGCAATCTGTGTTTTTCAGTGTGGAAATCTGTTCCAGGTGTTGAACTGTGCTTGAGGCATCCATAACAGATGCTGTCTGAGCTGCAGAGAGTCACGAGACTCTTTCTAGCCAATCACGTTGATGGATACAAATAAATCCTGGACAGGGAAGAAGTGAAAGAGACGGTGGGAAAATAGCGCTGTAAAAGTACAGTTACAGCACCTCAAATATACTCCAGTACAAGTGTACACTTTAAACTACTTCAAGGACAGTTCTGGGGAAAGTAGTTAATTACAGTAACATGAGTATTTGTAATTGGTTACTGTAATGTAGACTGAAGCGTGTACCGTACAGTGTGATCATTAAAAAGTGTTTCTGTATCCGCTCACACTCCGAGTGTTTCTACTGAAGTATTCAAAAGAACAGAAAAGGGAACTGTTTGACAAGAGTTCAACAGGAAACAGATTTCTCTAGAAGATCAAACTGACTTTTAAACTGTTGTGAACTCTAGTGAGCTGTCTACATAGGCAGTATTTGAAGGGTTCATAGTCGTGAAGGGTGATGATGGGCTCTCTGTGAAGCTGTAAAACATTATACATGTTTTGATTGACTAGCAATTCAGTCACATGATTTCATCAAACGTGCTTGATTCCTTTCTGAATATCTGAATCACTGTCATATGATCCCACTGAAACACAATCACATAAAGCAAACTGTTGTGTTTATTAGTAACAAACAGATATTTTGTGATATTTTAAGGTATTTATTTAGTCTACAGATGGTGAATGTGGATCTTAAAGCAAATGATCATCTATAAAATCATTCTCTGATTATGAAATCATGTTACAAATGTAGTGAACTCGACATAAACATTAGAAACTTCTATTTAAGTTCACCGTTACTTCTCCATTTAGAAATGCTTCTTGCACAAATGTATAGGACACAAAACCTGTTAGTTTAGGATGTAGACAAACATTATTATAACATTGAAACACAGTCATTATAAAAAGGGACAGAAGATCTACATATATGGTATCTGAACAGATGCAGATGTTTGTTTTCAATAAGATTGCTTTTAAATGAACAATATGATTGACGGTCTCCGACGCGGCAACTGAGATTCGTCCTCCGCCATCCGGATTGAGGCGAGTCACTATGCCACCATGAGGACTTGGAGTGTTTTGGAGTGTCACTCACTCAACAGTGCCGCTGGACAGGCCGTCTCCGCCCTGCACGCCATGGGCACGAGGGTTGTTCTGTCTCGGGATTGATGCAGGAGCTGCGCTCAGCGACCGATCTCACCCTCCGGGCTACAAAGCTCATGGCACGGACTCTCGGGCATGCAATGTCTACCTTGGTGGTCCAGGAGTGCCACCTTTGGCTCAGCCAGGAGGCTGACATGGTACGATTCCTTGATGCCCCCATCTCCCAGGTCGGCCATTTGGCGACACTGTTGTGGACTTTGCCCAGCAGTTCTCGGTGGTTAAGAAGCAGATGGAGGCTATTCAGCATATCATCCCCTGGCGCGGATCAAGGTACCGGACCCCGTTTGCTTGTAACAAGGTAGTCCACCTGCTGCAACAACAACGGCTCCGCCGAAGGCCAGCCGCAGGAAGCAGACTCCCCGTCTCATGTCCCACTACCAAGAACCTGAGGAAGGTTTCGAAGTGCGCCTGAGATGGGTGACCAAGGGACGAGGAGACCCGCAGCATTGGAGGTGGTAAGCTGACCACTTCATCCCCTTTCTTTTGATTTCGCTGCATGCCTAAAAGGCTGCGTTACCCACAATTTAAAGAAAAGAGCAGTGTCCTCATTCCCTGAGTCACACACCCGGTGTTCACCAACTGTGGCACCAACACACCCTTGCCAGGGTGGTTGTGATGGCTACGTGGAGGATTTCCCACCTCCCCCATCCCTGACCGCTCCGATGGTGGGTATCCAGAGGGAGGTAAGTGCTTGGATGTCCCCAGACTCGGCACGGCCACGATTTTCGTGGTTCGAGCCCCCTCAACGTGGCACCCTAGGCTCCGCCCCACCACAAGGCCCCACCCACCAGTACGTACAATGCAATTGTTGTCCCCTTAGTCCCCCTCCAACCCGTCGTGGTGGCTGACCAGGATCGTCCGACTTGTCTATATTCAGTTCGCAGGCATCCACCCTGGTTCAACGGGGTCCGTTTCACCTCAGCTAATAGCTAATCTAATAAAAATGGACTATTGTAATCCATATGTGTGTGTGCAGTGTATTCCGTTTGTTAGCTTAGCAACATGCTAACATGAAACTCCGTTGAATCAGTTATGCTGCAGTTCTTATTTGTTCTGTTTCATGTGAGGATTGATAATGGTATGACACAGAGTGTTTGTAAATATCATTAATTTGATGTTTTATTCACTGGTAAATGATTAAAGGACTGTATTTTTCTGTTTTGTGCTCCAGAGATTAAGAATAACGCTATGATAGCGGCGAAGTTTCACCCTCAGTTCTGGCATGAGGGCGAGTGGTTGTGCTGCGGGCAGGTGGATAAACTCGCCCTGGGCTGTGAGGGATACAACTTATTTGGAGATGGTAAGAAACACACACTGACCGGTATTGTTTTACTGTGTGTGTGTGTGTGCGCGTGTGAGTGTGAGTGTGTGCGCGTGTGGGTGTGTGCGCGTGTGAGTGTGTGTGTGCGCGCGTGTGAGTGTGTGTGTGCGCGCGTGTGAGTGTGTGTGTGCGCGTGTGTGAGTGTGCGCGTGCGTGTGTGTGTGTACACGTGTGTGTGTGTGTGTACACACGGACTGAATGTACTTTTGGGGACACTTAGGGATGTCCACGTTTATACAAATAATGGGTAAATAAAGTAAAGGTGTTTTGATCTTAAACTAAGTTTTTGTGTGTGTGTGTGTGTGTGTGTGTGTGTGTGTGTGTGTGTGTGTGTGTGTGTGTGTGTGTGTGTGTGTGTGTGTGTGTGTGTTCTCTTTTTCTGGCAGTTTCACGTAAACCTCTTCCACCAGTACCTTCAGATGACCAGATGATCAGTGTTTCTTTGGTGAGCATGCGCGCGCGCACACACACACACACACACACCAGTGAGCAGTGTGACCAATGGTTGATATGATGGCAATGAGTTTACTGTATATGATTTGTTGTAAATTAGGCATGCACAACATTTTGGATTATAGCTGATGTAAATGTAGTGTTAACATACAGGGATGTACCGTGTAGTGGTGTTGGAATCGGGTACTGCACTCATGTACTCGTAAAAATACTCAAATACCAAAAAGCGGTCTTATCTGACGTACGGATGTCATTACGTTAACATTCAGAGCACAAATTAAAATCTCGTTATGTCCGACTCAGAGTGAGATTATTTTACCACAAAGCTGTGATTGAATTATATAAATATATAGTTTGTGATGTGTTGTACCTTTAAATCCTCCTCGACTCATACAGGGAAAACTCCATCATGAGCACAACTCACATTGTAGCGTGAGGCACATACAGATACTTATTTCATTAAACAGCAGTAATGTATGGTTTATAATCACTTTGAGTCACGTAGAGGACTGAGAATGTCACAGAAACACTTCAAAATAAAAGCTCAATTTCAATTCAAAAGTATGACCGGAATTTAATATTCACTTTATTACTACTAATAATACTTATTATAAATCAATAGTAATTGTTTTATATTTATCTAACATCTGTGAAGCTGTTATACACAGAACAATTGTCTTCTAAATCTGTTGATAAACACTTAAAGGGAAATACTTGTGTTGTCCAACACTGATCTAACATCAGCTGATTAATGGAGCCGGTCCAGATGAGAATCCTAAAGCTGTTTTCAGCACAGTGAGAGCGTTACAATAATGTGTAATGTCACCTTAAATAAATTAAAGCTCATAAATCGATCTGTGTGAGTGATTTATCCTCTGAGTTATCCGTGTGTTGCACTCGTGAACTATCTTCCACTAAAGTTTCACAACTGCTTCTCAATAAGCGTCACATTGTTTTATCATTTCAGACCTGATGTTTTTCTGTAATTGTTGCATGTTCAGCTGATTTAATGCTGTGGTCCATCGCCCCTCAGAGTCGGCGCCCTCCCCCTCCCCCTCCACCCACACAGAAAACACAACAGGAAGAAGTGGGCTCAAGGGAGGAAGTGGTCATCGCGCTGTATGACTTTGAAGGACAAGAGCTTCATGATCTGACATTGAAGAAGGGAGAGGAGTACGTGATCTTAGAGAAGCGTGACATCAACTGGTACAGAGCACGAGATAAGCACGGGTGAGCACATCACCTTTATTCCCTCAGTGCAAGTGTCCAATAACAGGCAGTCACTGCGGTCATGTGATGTCAACCCCCATGAGGCTACCCGCTCCATGTCAAATCTTTTTAAACATTAAAAATGATAGTAACTATTTACTAAATATGGATTTATTACCCCTCTGGGGTCTGAGGGTGTTTGGGGCCCTGGAGAAGTTTTGACTTTGACATTTGTGCTTTTTTCAGTTAATTAAAAACATATTAATGTCTAAAGTCTGATAACACTGCATTCAGCACAAACTGGGCTACAATAATATGTGAGCAACGTGTGTACAGGTTTGTATTTTTCAGAAAATAACGTTTATGCGTGGTTTTTGAAAAAAATTAAATTTTAAGTCATTGAAATAAGGCCATATAACACATACTAATCATTTGTCCACAAGACTTTTGAGAACTGGATCTTGTAGCCGAGAGTTTTTGCTACAAAATGGTGTGAAAACCATCCTGATCACTCATTCATACAAAACAATATAGTTATTTAACTTTTGTAAGACACTTTTAGTGTTAGAAAGGTAATATGCAAGGTGGCGTGAGCTATCATGAATATGGATGTATTTCACACCTGAGACAAAACACCCCTCCTCTGGGACTATCAATGAAGAATACAGAATGAATGTGAGGACACTTAATGGTCAAGTTTTAAGTTAAAAGAAGTCTAGAATTTCTTGATATGTGAAGACAATAAGGGAAAAGTGACGGAGTGAATCTTTAAAGGGTCTTGTCATGACGAATACAATTTTCCTTGATATTTTAACATATAGGAGGTCTTTCTACTATAAAAACATACTGTCAATTTTAGAACTCAAAACTTAATCCCCAATGCAATAAAAGCATTTATTGAAACCAAAACTGCAAAATCGCCTCGTACTTCCGGGACGACCCAACGTCACTTGGAGTACTCATTAATTCTTCACCGCCTCTACAGAAAAATCATCAATGCCTACTTTTGCTTCATTTTGTAAACTGAGAGAGGACAAACAAGGCCGAACTATTCCTGAACACCAAAGGGGACTGTGACAAGGAGGAGGGTGGAGCCGTGCCATTACTCCCCATGCCCGGGCCGCAATCGGGATAATCGGCCGAGGAGAGGGATAAAGGCAGCCGGATGCGGCCGTTCGAGAGAGAGGAAGAGAGCCACACTCAGCTGCCGTGTGTTCGTTTATGTTTTTGTCTTTGTTTTCATTTTTCATTAAATATTACTTTGACTGTTCAGCCGGTTCCCACCTCATCCTTTCCCATTCTAACCCCCCTGTTACAGGGACCCACCTGGACTATTTTAAATGATTTTTGTACATGCACAGACTGACGTCTTTGACTGCTTGACGCATATCTCGGGCTGCTTTTACTGGATGCTGTGTCAAGTAACATCTCTGAAGAGAAGACTTCATTTGGTTCATTCTGCTGCTGCCTCTTGTTTTGAGCACAAATGCATTATGGACCCGTTCTTTCACACATCTGCGCTATTTTTAATTGTTGCTGTATGAAAACATGCACTGGATGGACTTCTTTGGCGATTCAAGCTTTGCAAAAGAAACTTATTGAAGGATGGGGCAGTTAAAAACACTTGGATCCTTCTCCTGAGCCCATGCATGTGGGCAGGCTTCCAGTTTCAGAGAGGCAACATCGGCTCCTCAATGGCACGTGTTTCACTTACAGTCAGTCTGGCCACCTCTCAGCTGCATGCTCGTTAAAAGATCCTGCACGTCGGTAATAAGGGGGTTACTGGTGAGTGCAACATCATGGTTGGACAAAGCCCCCGGACTTCGCACACTCCTTTGCTTGCAGAGTGGTAGTAGCTACAACACTATCTCAGCTCTGGTGGCTTCATTGACACTGACTTAGCCCTAAAATGGCGGCTTCCCAGATTCTGACTGCATGGACCTATCACTGCACACATGCTGAACGCCCCTCTCTGTCATCACCCACTCTACCAGGCCTGTTACACTGAACAGCTGTCAGTCCTCATACATTCTCCAGCTACCCCAGTTGTTCTTGGACACCTGTGGTTGGTAACACACAACCCTCACATTGATTGGGCAGCCATCTCTGTTTAGTCCTGGAGCTCTTTCTGTTCTTCACACTGTCTTAACTCTGCTGTCTCCCCTGTCCAGTCTTGTGTTCTGCAGGATGAGCCAGCAGTTTCGGGTGTTCCACTGGAGTATCACAACTTGAGTGCATTATTCAGCCGATCCCGTGCCTTGCCCGTTCCTCCTCATTGCGCTATTTACTTGCGTCCTGGCACCTCTCCACCTTGAGGGTGGTTGTATTCACTCTCGGCCCTCAAAAGGGAGGCCATGAACATTTCTATAAACGATTCTTTGCAGCCGGTCTCATCCGTTCTTCCTTATCACCCGCAGAGGTGGGGTTCTTCCTCGTGGAGATGTTTGACCATGCATAGATTATCAAGGACTGAATGACATCACGGTTAAGAACCGTTATCCTCTTCCGCTTATGTCCTCAGCTTTTGAACTCTTTCAGGGGCGTGCATATTTAAGAAGTTGGACTTACGGAAGGGTTACCATCTGGTCCTTATAAGGAAGGGGAATGAGTGGGAGATTTAACACCCATAGGGGGCACTTTAAATATTTGGACGTGCCTTTCGGATTGGTCAATGCCCCTGCCGTTTTCCAGGGGCTTGTGAAGGATGTGCTTTGAGACATGATCGATCGTTTGGTTTCATTTATCTCGATGATATTATGGTCTTCTCCTTGAATATGCAAGACCATGTGCAGGTTCTTCAGTGACTGCTAGAGAATCAGCTGTTTGTCAAGGTGGAGAAGTGCGTTTTTCGGTTCGGTTTGAAGTCCTCAGTCGGTTCCATTCCTGGGGTTAGGATAGATTAGTTGGGAACTATAGCCAATTCACCACACCTCTAATGGATCTTATCTCCACTCACACTGAATTTAGTTGGTCTCCACGGGAAGAGTCCGTGTCTGCTAAACTCAAGGAGCAGTTTTCCACCGCACCCATTTTAATTACCCCTGACCCTGTATTACAGTTCGTGGTGGAGGTGGATGCCTCAGAGGTCGGTGTTGGAGGGGTTCTCTCTCAGTGCTTTCCCTCAGATTGAAAGGTGCATCCTTGTGCATTCTTTTCACACCGGTTAACTCCAGCCGAAACGAATTATGATGTCAATAACTGGGAATTACTGGCTGTCCGGTTGGCCTAGGGTGAGTGGCGTCACTGGTTAGAGGGTGCGGGGATACCTTTCGTGGTTTGGACTGATCACAAGAACTTAGAGTACATCCGTAGTTCTAAATGTCTTAACTTTAGGTAGGCTCACTGGGCGTTATATTTCACTCTCTCGTATCTTCCGGGCTCCAAAAACATCAAGACAGATTCCCTTTTTCGATGTTTCAAAATCAAGATCTCCACCACCCCAGTGGACACCATCCTGTCCACTTCTCAAGTGGTGGGCATGGTGTCCTGGGAGGTGGAGGCTAAAATCCACATGCCCAGCAGATAAGCTGGTTGTTCCATGATCGGTTAGAATGCACGTCCTTCAGTGGGGTCACTCGTCCAACATCGCTTTGCACCCAAGGGCTGCTTGTACTCACATTATACAGCGCTTTTGGTGGCCATCGCTTGTGCGGGACATTCGCCAGTTCATCTTGTCCTATTTGTGTGACTAGTAAGAGCTCCTGTAGTCCCCCGGCCAGCCTCCTCCAACCATTGTCAGTCCCCTCGAGACCCTGGTCGCACATAGCCATGGCTTTTGTAACTGGTCGCCCCCCCCTCATGGCAAAACCATTATTTTGACTGTAGTGAACCAATTCTCAAAGGCAGCTCATTTTATTCCCCTCCCCAAATTCAGGGAGACAGCGGTAATTAATCACGTCTTCCGTATTCATGGCCTCCCTGTGGATGTTTGTTTCTGGCAGAGGCCCCCGGTTTCTGTCATGTTTTGGGCAGAGTCCTGTCGACAGCTGGGGGATACAGTTAGCTTGTCCTCTGGGTTTCATCCCCAGATGAATGGGCAAGCAGTGCGAGCCAACCAACAACTGGAAAAGACCCTGCGGTGTATGGCCTCCCAAAAACATTCTTTTTTGAGTGAGAGTTTAGTTTGGGTCGAGTGTGCTCTCAACACATTGCAGTTGTCATCTATGGGGTTGTCAACCTTCATGTATAGCATCGGTAACCAGCCCCCCCGTTTCACACCCAACAGCCCGATTCTCAGGTTCCTACCGCTCACACCTTTTTGTGCCGATGCAGCTGGAGACCAGAGAAGCCCTGTTACAGACTGGTGCTCATGTTAAGAGGTCAGCGGACAGACACCGGTCTAAACCCCTTACTGAAGGTTTGGCTGTCCTCCCAGGACTTTCCACCCCTCACGTAAGCTAGGTCCCAAATTCATCGGAATATTTCCCATCGCAAAATTAAACTCATTTTTCATTCCAATTTGGAATTCCCGACTCTCTTTCTGTACTTCTTTAAATGTCACATTTAGGCAGCATAAAAGTAATCCATGTGACTCCAGTCGATCAATTAATGTCTTCTGAAGCGAATCGATAGGTTTATGTAAGAATCAAGTCGATGATTAAAAGTTTTTAACTTTAATATGGCGCTTCCATCCAGGACTCTGATGCTGTTTGAAACGGCTGAACTCTCGCGTGACGTTCGTTCTTGTGTTGTAAATAAGTGCCGCTTCCGAATTCTCGTGTGAACTCGCCAAAATGCAACATCATACTTCGCAAGTGCTTTATAAAAGTAAATAATGTTTTTATCATGAATGTATCGATTTGCATTCACTGATTGACTGGAGTCATGTTACTTTTGTGCTAACGGGGGGGGGGGTGTCGTGTCGTGAGCGGAGGTTGATAAAATCACAATTGATTTGTTATTTATTTCTTTGGGTCATGTTTAATATGATGTGCTTCAGTTTGCAGATATATCTTTATTATTATTGTGTGTGTGTGTGTGTGTGTGTGTGTAGAGTGGAGGGCTACATTCCAAGCAACTATGTGACAGAAAAGGAGTCGGACAAACTTGAGCAGTTTATGTGAGTCAAATCATTCAAGAAGAGAGATTTTCTAATATTGAATGTTTTGTTTGTTTAGATCTTAAACTTCTGTTGTGTGTGTGTGTGTGTGTGTGTTTGTATATGTGTGTGTGTGTGTGTGAGTGTGTGAGCGTGTATTTATCACTTTGTGGGGACCAAATGTCCCCAATAAGGATAGTAAAACCTGAAATTTTTGACCTTGTGGGGACATTTTGTCGGTCCCCATGAGGAAAACAGCTTATAAATCATACTAAATTATGTTTTTTGAAAATGTAAAAATGCAGAAAGTTTTCTGTGAGGGTTAGGTTTAGGGGTAGGGTTAGGTTTAGGGGATAGAATATAAAGTTTGTTCAGTATAAAAACCATTATGTCTATGGAAAGTCCCCATAAAACATGGAAACACAAGTGTGTGTGTGTGTGTGTGTGTGTGTGTGTGTGTGTGTGTGTGTGTGTGTGTGTGTGTGTGTGTGTGTGTGTGTTTGTATGTGTGTGTGTGTGTTTTAGGTGGTTCTGTAAAAATGTCAACCGCAACAAAGCTGAGGATCAACTCAGAAAAGAGGTGAGTGAGAGTGTGTGTGAGTGTGTGAGAGTGAGTGTGAGTGAGTGTGTGTGTGTGAGTGAGTGAGAGTGTGTATGTGAGTGAGTGAGTGTGTGTGTGTGAGTGAGTGAGAGTGCGTGTGTGTGTGTGTGAGTGAGAGTGTGTGTGTGTGTGTGAGTGAGAGTGTGTGTGTGTGAGTGAGTGTGTGTGAGAGTGTGAGTGAGTGAGAGAGTGTGTGTGTGAGTGAGTGAGAGAGTGTGTGTGTGAGTGAGTGAGAGAGTGTGTGTGTGAGTGTGTGAGAGTGTGTGTGTGTGAGTGAGAGCATAAGCAGCAGTGCTTGTTGATGCCAATCTCTGATTGTGTAACACTGTGTGTGTGTGTGTGTGTGTGTGTGTGTGTGTGTGTGTGTGTGTGTGTGTAGGGTAAAGAAGGTGGATTTATGGTTCGAGTGTCCAGCACAGGCACATATACTGTATCTCTGTACACAAAGAACACAGGGTGAGAGACACACACACATTCCATTGACTTCTATTGTGTTTATACTGCGCTAAAGTCTCTCTTCAAGACTTCTAAACTTCAAAGTATTATTATTTATGATTTATTTTACAAGTTGAGGACATTCTAGAATCTAAAAAGGTTTAATCTGCTGTGTGCGCGTGCATTTGTGTGCGTGTGTGTGTGTGTGTGTGTGTGCGCGTGCGTGTGTGCATGCGTGTGTGTGTCTGTGTGCGTGCGTGCATGCGTGCATGCGTGTGTGTGTTTTCAGGGATGGATCACCTACAGTCAAACATTACCAGATTAAAGAAATACACGACTCATCAAAAAAATTTTACCTGGCAGAGAAATACATCTTCAGCAGTATACCTGAACTTATAGAATACCACAAACACAATGCTGCAGGTAACACATACATGCACATTATTTCTAACTTCCCAATCTTTCAGGTGAGACACTAACAAGTTGATCTATAATTTAATATGTCTGTGTCTGTGTCTGTGTGTGTCTGTGTCTGTGTCTGTGTGTGTGTGTCTGTCTGTGTGTGTGTGTGTGTGTGTGTGTGTGTGTGTGTGTGTGTGTGTGTGTGTGTGTGTGTGTGTGTGTGTGTCTGTAGGTCTTTTGTGTCGGCTGCGTCATCCAGTCGGTGATCAGATGAGAGAAGCTCCAACAACAGCAGGATTCAGTTACGGTAAAAAATCACTGTTTGTTTTCAATGTGCTCTTGATTATTTTAAAATAAAATAACTAGATACATTTTTTTAATTGTGATTAATTGCAGATTTTGGTAATTCTGACATTTGACACCATTATATACTTCTTTTCCTGTCAAAATGCATTTATTTCCATCTTGTATAATAAAGTAATATGCAACAATATAATGCTTTATTAACATTTTACATTCAAAGCGTTCCACAATATAAAGATAGAAATGCTCTAAAATATCCCCAATTCAAGTCACATTAAACGTTTAAAAGTCTAATTGTGAGATTGACTAATTGAAAGAATTTGTGTTCATTTATATCTTCATTCATTTAATATTTTTATATGTAAAAATGTTACATTAATATATTCACTTATGACGGTTCACTTCATCTCCACAAGAGCGTATGCTGTTGGATCTATGGCGCATATCAGCGACTTTCTCCTTCTCTGTACTACAGTGCAGCTTTGCCCTTGGGCACTTCGACAGCACTTTTAAAAGAGAATATTTTCAGTAAAAGATATAATTTCTGGAAAAGAGCAATACACAGCGGCATTGAACGTCCTTTTCAGGACGTGTCTTTATAAAGATGCCTTTCCGCCCGTGTAGTTCCTGGATGCGGTCGAGTTCTCTCCGCTCCTGATGGTCACAGACGCTGCCTCGTGTGTCTTGGCAGCAATCACACCAGTTTTTGTGGATGGTTTGTGTTCTCACTGCGAGAACCTTACCATGGCAATGTTGCGGTCGTGGCTTTCCTTCCTAAAAAGGAACTCCAGCCGCCCCCCTTGTCGCTCCTCTTTCCCACGGGATTCCCAAGACCCGGCTGGTGATGGGGGAGATTTGGGGATGGCAGCGGGCTCTGTTTCGCCAGGTACATCCCCATGAACCACCCGCCCCCCAACACGCTCATTGACTTCTGCCCAGGGTTACAGCGGTTCGTCTCGCGGCTAGTCTGCTTATCCCCTTGAGCCCCCCGAACTTGATGATGAGCTCACCGCTGCATTGGAAAGTGTTCCGGCGTCTGACGTGGAAGACTCGATTGGGCTGCCACCCTTGGGTCAGCTCACCCAGTCTGAGGGTGACACCCAGATGGCAGACATGCTTGCCCGGGCTGCCGTCAGCGTGGGGTTGGACTGGAACCCTCCGTCCTCCCCACAGCCTTTATGGCTGGATTACTGCTTCCTGCGTCCCCCCACCCCCCCGGTTCCTTTCTTCCCGGAGGAGCATGATGAGCTGACGAGGTCATTAAGGGCACCTTTTAATGCCCGCAACCGACCCCCTCGCTCATCTGCTCTCACTACCCTCGACGGCGGAGCGGCCCATGGGTACTCGGGGGTCCCCCGGGTGGATAGAGTGATTGCGATAGAGTGAATGTCCTGAGCACGCCGCCACCTGGCGGGATCACCCGGTGCTCCCCTCCAAGGCCTGTAGGATGAGGCCTGTGTCACTGACCTCCAAAGCCTACAGTGTCGCCGGACAGGCCACTTCTGCCTAGCATGCCATGGCCCTCCAAGTTCACCAGGCCAAGGCACTCAAAGATCTGCACTTGGGTAGTCCTGACCCCGACGTGTTGCTGGAACTGTGCTCAGCGACCGACCTCGCAGGGCCATGAAGGTCACAGCGTGGACACTTGGGCAGGTGATGGCCACATTCATGGTTCAGGAATGACACCTGTGGCTGAACCTGGTCAAGATGCGGGACGTGTACAAGGCATGCTTCCTCAACGCCCCCGTCTCCAAATTCGGCTCTTCGGCGACACTGTCGAGGACTTCACCCAGCAGTTCTCAGCGGTGAAGAAACAGACGGAGGCCATCTCTCACATCATGCCCCGACGTGCTCCGTCTGCTTGCCGAGGGCGACCTCCTGCGGCTTCCAGAAAACTTGCATCTCCGCCTCAACCTGGGCCCAGCTCTCAGCCCCAGCGTCGAGCGCTCCGCAGGAAGTGCACGCCCCCGTCTCTTGAACATCCTTCCGGGTCCTGAAGGCTCCCAAGCGTTCATGAGACAGACGACCCAGAGATCGAGACTGAGCGAATTCAGCGGCGGAATTCCCCGCCCAGACCCACTAAGGGTACTGAAACTACTCTGTACTGGAATAGGTGCTCCACAGGATGGGCCCCTGTGTGGAATAATCCCCCTGTGTGTATTTTCCGCTGTACAGTCCCTTCACGAGCGGACTCACGTCACCTTGTTCCCCCCTTCGGGATGCTGGGAACCAGAAGGTTATGACGATTTTATGGGTGTTGGGGAAGTGTATGTGCAGTCTGACGCAGCCTGTCCCTTTGGCACACCTGCGTCAGCAGCGCGTGTACGCGGTTCGGCGCATGGTGTGATTAAATTTGAACCCCTAGTGTCGCTTCTTCAACACAACGTCAAAGTAAACGACAGACAGAGAACGTCTAGGTTACTATTGTAACCTCCGTTCATGACAAATTCTATCTGCCAATTTCTCATTGGCCTTTTCTCTAGTTCAGAGATGTGTGAGGCTCTCCATAGAGACCCCTAGTATCGCTTCTTCGACACAATGTCTCGTTCCCTCCATCAGGGAATGGAGGTTACAATAGTAACCTAGACATTTCGGGTGATCAGATCACATGTGATCAGCGCTAAATAATGTTTTGTGATCGGATCACAAAAACCACATCCGAATGTGGCCAAAAACGCACGCGTCCACGTCACATTTGAGGAGTAAACACTAATCCGTCCTGTATGCATCCCGACAGCAGTGAAGCTCCACCCCTCACCTGTCAATCAAACGCTCCACAAAACAAGTGTTTAAACTTTGCCGTTGCGCTTTAAAAGGAAATAACCGTTCGATCTGAAAATGATTAAAGCAGATACACACACAATGATGAGATCTTCAGTGTCTGATCTCAACACAGATGATGATCAGGAACACCTGAAGCTCCTTTAATACAGGAAATACTCTAAAGTAACGGATAATTCTGCTCCTGTTGCTTTAATTACATTTCAATCACATCTGGGAGAAACAGCGGGCCGATTATTTGCACTTTGTGTTTTCTGACTGTTACTGCAAGATACATAGTGACTTATGTCATCATGAAACAGAGACAAATCAGAACACAAGTGTTGACCGGAGACGCATTTAAATGAGCAGGTGTAAACAGTGTAAAACACCTGACCACATGTGATCCATCACCACACATGCATCTTTATACCAGCTGGAATCAGGGTCATTGATTCAAACACATCTGATCTTCTGAAGTGACCCGTCAACAACTAGTCTGCAGGTTTAATGATCTGTGTGTATGTTTTCTGGATGTTGTTTGTAGATAAATGGGAGATTAACCCGTGTGAGCTGACGTTCATGAAGGAACTGGGCTGCGGGCAGTTTGGAGTGGTCAGACTGGGCAAATGGAGAGCACAGCATAAAGTGGCCATTAAAACCATCAGAGAAGGAGCCATGAGTGAAGACGACTTTATAGAGGAAGCCAAGATCATGATGTAGCTAACACAGACACACACACACACACACACACACACGCACAAGATCTGGTCTATGTGAATGAAATATCTGTGTGATATTATTGATTGTTTGGCGTACAGGAATCTGTCTCACCGTAACCTGGTGCAGTTATATGGTGTCTGCACTCAACAACGACCCATTTATCTGGTGACGGAGTTCATGGAGCTCGGCTGTCTGCTGAATTTCCTCCGTCAGAGGAGAGGAACGTTCACAGAGCAGGACCTGCTGAGCATCTGTCACGACATCAGTCAAGGGATGCAACATCTGGAGGAACACGGATTCATACACCGAGATCTGGTCAGACCTTCAGTGTTGTAATATAATGACCTTTTTATTACAGCATTACCTTTCAAATGATTGTAATCAGATTACAGTTGCTGACTTTGAAGTGCATTACTCTTAAGTGCATTATTTGGGTGACACATAATAATAAAATTATATTCAAGTAGAACACATTTAAAATGCGATGAGC
Source organism: Xyrauchen texanus (assembly GCF_025860055.1). Taxonomy (NCBI): domain Eukaryota; kingdom Metazoa; phylum Chordata; class Actinopteri; order Cypriniformes; family Catostomidae; genus Xyrauchen; species Xyrauchen texanus. The sequence continues at coordinate 182,991 of NC_068300.1, forward strand.
ATATACATCTCTTTGCATTTCCTATGAGCCAATGATCAATCAAGATTTATTCATTCTGTGAAAAGTTTTAGAATGTAACTTTAATCTAATTAGTCATGTGATCAGTCAAGTCAGTAATCTGATAAAACTAATTCATAAGACACAGCTTCACTGTTCATCCACTTTCATCAGAAATTGTTGTGAAAAGCCTAAATATATCCAGTGGCTTTTGCATGAGTTGCTCTGAAAGTCTTGAAAGATTGAGATCGGGTTCCATTTGTAGAGTTGAGTAGCAGTGAAACACCTTTATGACATTATTCACAGCAGCGCCATCTTTCATTTTTGACGGGAATGACAACAAGGCTATGAGGGATAGCTGCACGCTCTCTTAAATGGGTTGTGCTGTCGTTTAAAGTGTTTTTGGATCGCTCAGCTGATGACACCAAAAATTCAGTTCCCCTTCTGTCACTCACTCGATGTGTGTCGATGTAGTGACACTAGGGGTCGCTCCTGGGAGCCCTAGACATCTCTGATATTTGAGAAAAGGCCAATGAGAATTAGTAAGTTCCTTGCATGCCACTCCCCCGGACATACGGGTATATAAGGAGCTGGAAAGCAACCACTCATTAAGATGACTTCTTCGGAGCCGAGCAGTTGTATTCACTGAGCTGAATTACTCTGCTGATCCATTCATCTCTGAGTCCAGTGAAGCTGTTGGATTTATGGCGCATTACAGCGGCTTCTCCCCCTCTTGCACCGGTTGAGTGCAGAGAATGCCCCTGGGCACTTCAGCAGCCTAAGAGTATATTTCTAAAAGAGTGGCACTCACAGAGAGCGTCTTTTTAAAGATGCCTTTTCCGTTTGTGTATATTTCCTGGTTGCGATCGTTACCTCTCCGCTTCCCACGGCCACTATCGCTGCATCACGTGTTGGGCGCTGCCCACGCGAGGACAGCGTTCATGGACAGGTCATGTTCTCATTGCGAGAACATGATTATGGCAACATTGCAGTCACAGCTTTCCCCAGGGAAAGCCCCCCAGTGGCTCCCCAACGCAGTCCTTCTACCTACGGGTTCGAGGCCAGGACAGTTAGCACTGGGAGCGATTTGGAGATTTCAATTGGAGCCGCTCTGCCGGGAAAACGCCCGCGGACCTCCCATTCCTCAGCACTCTCGTTTGCCCCAGCGAGTTTTGCAATTGGACTGCCGGATTGTCTCATGGCGAGTTCGCCATCTCATTCGAGGCTCGCGGAGTGGATGAGCTTTCGATTATAGCATCAGAGTGTGGGCTGGTTCAGTCTGACGCCATGCACAGCTGATGGCCGTGCTTTCCTGGGCAGTTGCGAGCGTCGGGCTGGAGTGGAATCCTCCGCTCCCCCTGATCCCTCATCCCTTGATGATTGGTACCAGGGCTCTGCAAGTATTTGTTTCCCCCAGTGTTCCTACTTTCACAGATGCTGTGCAAGGTCAGGGAGGACCAGGAGCAGGTTATCCTAGTGGCACCTCATTGGCCCACCCGGACTGGGTTCTCAGACTTCATGCTCCTTGCGACAGCCCCCCTGGCAAATACCCCCGAGGAAGGACCTTCTTTCTCAGGGATGGGGCACAACCTGGCACCCGCGACCAGACCTCTAGAATATCCACGTCTGGCCCTTGGATGGGACGTGGAAGACTTAAGTGGCCTACCACCGGCAGTGGTAAACACGATCACTCAGGCCAGGGCTCCCTCGACGAGGTGCCTGTATGACCTGAAGTGCCATCCGTTCGGTAAGTGGTGCTCTTCCCGATGCAAAGACCCCCAGAGATGCGCAGTCGGATCAGTGCTTTCCTTTCTGCAGGAGAGGCTGTAGGGGCGGCTGGCCCTCTCCACCTTGAAAGTGTACGTTTTTCGCCCCAGAGTTTCCAGAATGTTTTGGCCAAGAATTGTCATTTTGGAGCTAAATTTCTTTCCAAGAAATTTCAGAAGACAAAGAACTCCAGACAGCAAGAGTTGTGAAAAATTAGATGTAATCTAGGAGCATTATAGATAGCTTTATACAATGCATGTCATTGAGGTGACTGAACGTCTATCCCTCACAGCCTCATTTAGATTCCCGTCTATAAGATAGCAAAGTATGGTGTCAGAAGGCGCATGTGTTTACTCTGTTGTTGTGTTTGTTCAGGCTGCCAGAAACTGTCTGGTGAACAGCTCTTTGGTGGTGAAAGTGTCAGACTTTGGGATGGCCAGGTAACTGAACACACAGTTCTCACTTCTGTCTGTTGGAAGATCTCTTTGTTTAACCAAAGGATAAATAAACGCTCTCTATTTTCAGTACTTCAAAGTTTTCTCTATATTTATCATACATGACAATGACAATTTGCTTTGATCCCAAACTTGAAGGAAACAGTTTACTAACCCACATCATTTGTTTGTGTGGTTGACTATCTAGGTATGTTCTAGATGACAAGTACACCAGTTCCTCAGGATCAAAGTTTCCAGTCAAATGGTCTCCACCTGAAGTCTTCAACTTCTGCAAATACAGCAGCAAATCTGACGTCTGGTCTTTTGGTCAGAACACAACAGATCCTGTTTTTTCTCTGATATGATGGAGTGATGATGGATGGAGGATTGACTGATGCTCTCTTTTCAGGTGTGCTGATGTGGGAGGTGTTCACTGAAGGGAAGATGCCATTTGAACACAACGCCAATCATGAGGTGGTTCTGAAGGTCATTCAGGGACATCGACTCTATCGGCCCAAAAACGCTGCAGTGCACATCTACAGAATCATGCAGATGTGCTGGATGGAGGTATCAGATATCGTCTTTGTTTGATAGATGTACAATCATTTCAATGGCTCACATACAGGCTTAGGGTTAGGGTAGGTTAATCTAATGGTCACTGTTGAATTAAACGGCATCTACCCTAACTTGGCACCAGATTGAGGACGTGTCCTGGGTCCACAAGTTAAATTTTTGCCACACGTGTTGCCATTCCTGTACTCAAACAAGTTATTTAATACTTATTTTAAGTATTAACTTTAGACTGTTGGCTTTTGACTTAAAGGTTTCTCCTCTTACAACAGTCCAATGAAAGTGAGATTGTTCCAGATATATTTGTGTAGAGTTTGTGTTGATATTTGTGTTGTTTCGTTCAGAGCGCAGATGAACGGCCGACGTTCTCCAACATCTCTCTGATGATCACTGACGAGCTGGAGGCGGATGGTCCTGCCTCGTGAAAAATCTACGATGTCTTTACGGTTATCTTGTTGGGATTAGTATATTTATGTATATAATTTATTCATACCTTATTTAATGTTATTGAATGAATTTTGTATCAAAACAAAAATGCCATTTCTAATTATGTGATGATGTCATGTGGTCTATATAAGAAAATGGGTGGATAGATTGTCGAACACGCTGAGGAAGTCCTAGTAGCCGAAATGTCTGTAAAAAAGAAGTGTGTATCATTATTTTAATGTTTTGAACTGCTGGAAAGTGATTCTTGCACCCATGAAGAGATTACATGTTAATTGTGGAAGACGAGTGAGCGCATTGGATAGTCTGATCGCACTTTAATTGACGAGCTCCGGTCAAATGATGAATTCATGAATGTTTCAGAGAGTCGTTTTTGCTGTTTAGTTTCAATAAATGTGTTTTGTTTTTTGATCTGCAGTGGAAGATTTGAGTCTGAAAGTTACATTCTGTTTTCATAGTACAATGAACACTTTTATCTCAGACGATCAAGATGAATCAGATTTCTCATATGACCCCTTGACATTGACATTTGTTACCTCTGAGTCCTGATCATTACAATGAATAACAGTCAGAATGTGTTTGAATGCTGTAAAATTCTACTGACAGAAAAGCAGCTTTAATGTCACTGTCAATAAACGTCACGCTGTTACAATATTTCACACTTGTTATGAGTAGTTATTTTCATAAAGATTAACATGAATCATACACACACTCACATACAGTACATAAACACACACAGTATTTTCCTTATTTGTTCCAATCATCATAATTAATTCATGAATACAGACGCAAATCAGGCACGCCTCCAGATACCGTGTTGCATGCTGAGAAGTGAGAGCATCACACTCCCTCCACCGGATTGTCATCTTCCTATAGTGCATCCTGGTGCCATAACTCCCCCAGGAAAACGGTGCACACGTACACATAAAAAAAGGGACTCATCGGACCAGACAAACTTCTTCTACTGCTCCAAGGTCTTGTTCCGATGCTCGCGTGCCCATTGTAGGTGCTTTCGCCGGTGGACAGGTGTCATCATGGGCACTCTGCGGGTACACAGTCCCGTATGCAGCAGGATGTGATGCACTGTGTGTTGTGACACATTCCTCCCGTAACCATCATTAACATTTCCGGTGACTTGTGCCAAAGGTGACCTTCTGTCGGTTCAGACCAGACGGGATAGCCTTCATTGCCCTCGCTCATTGATGGGCCTTGGGCGCCCAACCCCCTGTCACCAGTTTGTGAGTTGTCCCTCTTGGACCACTGTCCTGCATTCAACACGTTGACCATGAGAACTGACCCTGATTGTTCGCTCACCATCTAATCTACCCAGACCTTGACACGAGGCCTTGTTAGGAGATGATCAACGTTATTCGCTTCACCTGTGAGTGGTCATGAGTGGAAAAGTTAGTGATTTGTTTTATTTGTCAAGTATAGAAGTGTTCCTCAACAAGGAGGCCTCAACAAACTTCTAAGAGGTCAACAAGATGCCTCTAAATAATTTAAAATAAGTAAATCAATTGACCGCATTTGTGGCATAATGTTGATCACCACAAAAAATATCTCTGCTCGTCCCTCCTTTTCTTAAATCTGTTACAATGAGGCACTTACAATGGAAGTCAATGGGGACAATCTCTACACGTTACAATACTCTGTTAACTGATTTAAAATGATAGCAACAAGACGTAAGCAATATGTGTGTTAACATGATTTTAGTGTGATAGAGTTCATTATTTTATGTTAATAGGCTTGCCCCTTTCTTTTCTAAGTGCCATACTGAAACAGATTTTTGCTTCTTTTTTTATTAAGGAGAGACAAGCTGAACATATTGTTTGTGGTAATCAACATTAGGGCAACAAATGCTTTCAATTGAGCTTAACTTTTATCAGAATATCACTGTACCTTAATTGAAAACTGCAAAAAAAAATAAAAAAAATCATTTAGAAAATCAGCATAGGGCTACAACTTTATCTGAGTAGGTGTAATATTTAGTACAAGAGTATTTTGCTAATATTTTTTTTTTTTTATTTTTTTTATTGTTTGCCCACAATAAAAAAATTTACATTTACAGTATCACAACATAAAGTTCTATTCGTATTACAGGGTGTACAGAACATAAAAGACAGGAATAAGTGAAAGAAATGAAAATAATAACAACCACAGATAAACAAGGTCACATTGACTTAGAGCATCCTTTAAATAGGAAGTCAAAGAAAATGAGCAGAAAATATAGCTGCAAGCAGCAATGCGGATTTCTCCTCAAAATGGCAAATCATTTAAAATCGATCAGTAGAGGGTTGGGGTTAAACCCTCTCAATGGATGAATCCAAAAAACACGTATTTCTGTCTGAATCCTAAATGAAACATTTTCACCGTACAGGAAAATCCATAATGGCAGAAGTATGGGTCCTTGAGGCTTTTTTGTTCCCCATGAGAAATGAGGCATGTACACCAAGTTTCAGAAGATTTGGACAAATGGCGTGGAAATGGTATCACTTTGAAAATATATTTTTTGGGCATGGCCTGTAGTGCCACCTATGTGCGAATGTTGACCATTCTTGGTTTGGGGGTACCCGTTGGCATGGAGTATCAATGTGCCAATTTAGAAAACTTTTGACCAGTGACTTTTTGAGATATTGGGGCTCAAGGAGAATAATAATAATAATAATAATAATAATAATAATAATAATAATAATACTGACAAATACAATAGATTCCCTCCTACGGAGGAATCTAAATATAGCTGCAAGCAGCAATGCGGATTCCTCCTCAAAATGGCAAATCATTTAAAATTGATCAGTAGAGGGTTGGGGTTAAACCCTCTCAATGGATGAATCCAAAAAACACGTATTTCTGTCTGAATCCTAAACTAAACATTTTCAGTGTACAGGAAAATCCATCATACCAGACATTATGGATCCTTGAGGCTTTTTTGTTCCCAATGAGAAATGAGGAATGTATACCAAGTTTCAGAAGAATTGGTTAAATGGCGTGGAAAAAGTATCTGAAATGAGGAATGTACATTAAGTTTCAGACGAATTTGACAAATTGGGTGAAAATGCCATCAGTTTGAAAATTGGACATTTGGGTGTGGTCTGTAGCGCCCCCTAAGGGTGAATGTGGGCCATTCTTGATTTGTTGGTTCCTGTTGGTCTGTAGTATCAAAGTAGCAATTTAGAACATTTTTGAACAGAAAATGAGACTTTTGGGCATGGTCTGTAGCGCCCCCTAAAGGGCGAATGTGGGCCATTCTTGGTTTGTGTGTTCCTGTTGGCCTGTACTATCAATGTACCAAATTAGAAATTTTTTGACCAGAAAATGGGAATTTTGACGTGGCCTGTAGCGCCCCCTAGGGACGAATGTTGGCCATTCTTGGTTTGTGGGTTCCTGTTGGCCTGTAGTATCAATGTACCAAATTAGCATTCATTTTATGCATTGTAAAAATAAGTGAATATTAAAGGGATATTTGATCATTTTCTCACCCTCATGCAGTCCCAGATGTGTACGACTTTCTTCTGCAGAAATTGAATGAAGATGTTTAGAAGAATATCTCAGCTCTGTTGGTCCTTTCAATGTAAGTAAATGAGAAGTGGTGAGAAACAGATCAATAATTAAGTCATTTTTAACTATAAATCTCTACTTTCACTTTCACAAGCGCTCTTCTCTCTTAAGAGTTCTTTTTCTGTTTTTTTTTTTTTTGTTTTGTTTTTTTGTGATTTACATAAGCATATCACCCCTCCTGAGCAGGGTGGACAATTTATAGTAAAAAAAAATAAAAATACTCTATATACTACATATATTGATCTTTTTCACACCTACACCTATAATATCCCTTCTGAAAGTATGGATTAAACCACTGGAGTGTTATGGGTTACTTTTTATGTTGCATTTATGTGATTTTTGTTGATGTGAGTTCTGATCACCATTCAAGCAAATTGAAAGCACCAACAGGGCTGAGAAAGCAAGAAATACACATCTGGGATATAAAGAGGGTGAGTAAATGATGAGAGAAATATATTTTTGGGGTAAACAAATTTTATTTGAAAGACTATCTAGGCACATAATAACACTGCATAGCTGTGACTGTTTATAACTATTTCAAAATGTAAAAGCTCACACTTTAAATGGTCAGTGCTTTGATTTTTAAATCATTAAAATAGCAACAGATCCAGTGAAAAAAAAATGGAGATTGAGTGATTATTTTCACATTTTACATGCCATTCAAAAAAGTGGCATTCTACCACGTAAGAGAGAAATAAAAAAAACTTAAAATAATACCATTTGTACTTTTCAATTACTTCGGATGTCAATGCACTGGGCGAAGTCTAAATTGTTACTGTCTCATTAAGAGGCTTTTATCGCATGATACGATATTCAAGGCACAGTTCAGTTTAATCTTTTGAGAACTGTGAAGTATCATTATTTTCGTTCTGTGCAATGCTTTTTGCATCTGTATTCATTTCAGAGATTATGGGTGTGAGGTGATAAAATACAGACTGCGTGAATGGTTGATGGTTCTTTTGAATTTTGTAACGTGTTTCAGAAAGATTATCGCGAAGACAGACTGAGCACCCAGTTTATTTTCTTTATTTTACAAAAGCACAAGGTTTTGTTGTTATTGTAATTGTACACAAATAAAAGGACACATTTCATAGTTCGTAATGATGTCTCTCATGTTTCTGTATGGGCAAAAATGACGCAGTATTTTATTTAAGTTGTTTCCGCTGTTTCGAGAGAAACATCTAACAGGATATCACCTGGAATAATGCCAGAATTTAATATAATTATACAAGATTTCTTTCTCAACTGTTTGTTCACTTGACATAACAGACTCCTCAATATATCATGTATTTTTACACTTCGTTGTATGAAATTGTCCGTTCAGACGCAAGCAGCGAAAGCGAAGTCTCATCGGCGTGCGTGCGTGCGTTACGCGACGCGGCTCGCTGTGTCACACAAACAGCTCGCAAACATTTGAGTTGTTTTCACATTTGTTGAGTTGAATAGTGTAAAATCGCTTGAATGTTCAAACAGGCAAACATTGTATACAACCGACAAACCTTCGTGAAGACATAAGTTTCGTGTACGTTTCTGTTAGCGATTATTTTTCTGAAACACGTCATAAAAACTAAGACGGAGACGGCACACCCGGTTTATTTTCTTTATTTTACAAAAGCACAAGGTTTTATTGTTATTGTAAGTGTATTGTAAAAGTACAACTTTCATAGTTTGTGACGATGTATTAAATCTATAGTATGGGCAAAAATAACGCAGTATTTTGTTAATAATGCAGTATTTTGTTAATAACGCAGTATTTTGTTTAAGCTGTTAACGCTGTCTCGATAGAGAAAAATCTACCAGGACATCACAGCGGCATCACTAGACCCCTTCAATAATTCATAATTCAATATATTGATACCCGATTTCTTTATCAACTGTTTGTTCACTTGAGACATAGCAGACACCCCAATATATCATGTATTTTGGTGTATGAAATTGTCCGTTCAAACACGAGGCGAAAGAGAACTCACATCGGCGTGCGAGCGTTAGTCGCGATGCGACGCGACGCGGCTCGCTCACTGTGTCACACAAACTGCACGCAAACATTTATTTGAGTTGTTTTGCCTTTGTTGAGTTGAATAGTGTAAAATCGCTTGAATGTTCAAACTGGAAAGCATTAAAACACACAATTGGCTTACCTTCGTGAAGACACAAGTAAAATGTCATTTGGCTTCTAAGTCTGGAGCTCCACCGAAATGCTTCATTAGAGAGATTGCTACAGAAGAGCTGCATGTGGTAGACAGAGTTACTCCAGTAGAGGGAGCCTCTTTGCTCAGCCAATGTAGGTGAATGGGATTTTACAAGTAGACCGTATTTATCCAGTAGAGGGGGCACTTTTGCTCAGCCATTGTAAATCAATGGGATTTTTTACATTTTTGATCATCATTTGTGTGTACATTTACATAAACACCCCCATTTCAGCCATTTTGTATTGTATTCATTTTTGCTAAGTAATTTTTGGAAAGACATCCATTCTACACATGTGTACCAAATTCCAAGTCAATTGGAGCTAAGCTTCAGGAGAAGAAGAGTTTTGTAGGTTTTCCAAAATTTTCACTGTACAGGAAAATCCATAATGGCAGAAGTATGGGTCCTTGAGGCTTTTTTGTTCCCCATGAGAAATGAGGCATGTACACCAAGTTTCAGAAGATTTGGACAAATGGCGTGGAAATGGTATCACTTTGAATATATATTTTTTGGGCGTGGCCTATAGCGCCACCTATGGGCGAATGTTGACCATTCTTGGTTTGGGGGTACCCGTTTTCATGGAGTATCAATGTGCCAATTTAGAAAACTTTTGACCAGTGACTTTTTGAGATATTGGGGCTCAAGGAGAATAATAATAATAATAATAATAATAATAATAAATATAGCTGCAAGCAGCAATGCGGATTCCTCCTCAAAATGGCAAATCATTTAAAATTGATCAGTAGATGGTTGGGGATAAACCCTCCCAATTAAGGAATTCAAAAAAAACATGTCTTTGTTTGAATCCTAAACGAAACATTTTCAATGTACAGGAAAATCCATACCGGACCTTATGGATCCGTGAAGCTTTTTTGTTCCCAATGAGAAATGAGGCATGTACACCAAGTTTCAGAAGAATTGGACAAATGGCGTGGAAATGGTATCACTTTGAAAATATTTTTTGGGGGCGTGGCCTGTAGCGCCACCTATGGTCGAATGTGGGCCATTCTTGGTTTGTGGGTTCCTGTCGGCCTGCAGTATCAATGTACCAAATTAGAAAATGTTTGACCAGAAAACGGGAATTTTGGCGTGGCCTTTAGCGCCCCCTAGTGGCGAATGTCGGCCATTCATGGTTTGTGGGTTCCTGTTGGCCTGTAGTACCATTGTACCAAATTAGAAAATTTTTGACCAGAAAACGGGAATTTTGCCGTGGCCTTTAGCGCCCCCTAGTGGCGAATGTCGGCATTCATGGTTTTTGGGTTCCTGTTGGCCTGTAGTACCATTGTACCAAATTAGAACATTTTAGACCAGAAAATGGGAATTTCGGCATGGCCTGTAGCGCCCCCTTGGGCGAATGTTGGCCATTCTTTGCGCAGTACTTCAGAGTGATGTCATCTTGAAGCATGTTAGGTTTGAAAAACCATCAGTCAAAATTACATTTGATTTATTGACACGTATATACTGTTAAAATTTGGACATTTACATAAACACGCCCCTTTCAGCCATTTTGTATTGTATTCATTTTTCCTAAGTAACGTTTTCAAAAACTTCAATTCTACACATGTGTACCAAATTTCAAGTCAATTGGAGCTACAGTTCAGGAGAAGAAGAGTTTTGTAGGTTTTCACAAATTTTCAACGTACAGGAAAATCCATCATGGCGGAAGTTATGGGTCCTTGAGGCTTTTTTGTTCCCCATGAGGAATGAAGCATGTACACCAAGTTTCAGAAGATTTGGACAAATGGCGTGGAAATGGTATCACTTTGAAAATGTATTTTTTGGGCCTGGCCTATAGCGCCACCTATGGGCGAATGTGGACCATTCTTGGTTTGGGGGTACCCATTGGCATGGAGTATCAATGTGCCAATTTAGAAAATTTTTGACCAGTGAATTTTTTAGCTATTGGGGCTCAAGGAGAAGAAGAATTATAATAATAATAATAAATATAGCTGCAAGCAGCAATGCGGATTCCTACTCAAAATGGCAAATCATTTAAAATTGATCAGTAGATGGTTGGGGATAAACCCTCCCAATTAAGGAATTCAAAAAAACATGTCTTTGTCTGAATCCTAAAAGAAACATTTTCAATGTACAGGAAAATCCATACCGGACCTTATGGATCTTTGAGGCTTTTTTGTTCCCAATGAGAAATGAGGCATGTACACCAAGTTTCAGAAGAATTGGACAAATGGCGTGGAAATGGTATCACTTTGAAAATATTTTTTGGGGCGTGGCCTGTAGCGCCACCTATGGTCGAATGTGGGCCATTCTTGGTTTGTGGGTTCCTGTTGGCCTGTAGTATCAATGTACAAAATTAGAAAATATTTGACCAGAAAATGGGAATTTTGGAGTGGCCTGTAGCGCCCCTAGGGGCTGAATGTGGGCCATTCTTGGTTTGTGGGTTCCTGTTGGCCTATGGAATCAATGTACCAAATTAGAAAATGTTTGACCAGAAAATGGGAATTTTGGAGTGGCCTGTAGCGCCCCTAGGGGCTGAATGTTGGCCATTCTTGGTTTGTGGGTTCCTGTTGGCATGTAGTATCAATGTACCAAATTAGAACATTTTTGACCAGAAAACGGGAATTTTGGCGTGGCCTTTAGCGCCCCTAGTGGCGTAATGTCGTCCATTCTTGGTTTGTGGGTTCCTGTTGGCCTGTAGTACCATTGTACCAAATTAGAACATTTTAGACCAGAAAATGGGAATTTCGGCATGGCCTGTAGCGCCCCTAGGGCTGAATGTTGGCCATTCTTTGCGCAGTACTTCAGAGTGATGTCATCTTGAAGCATGTTAGGTTTGAAAAACCATCAGTCAAAATTACATTTGATTTATTGACACGTATATATTGTTAAAATTTGGACATTTACATAAACACGCCCCTTTCAGCCATTTTGTATCGTATTCATTTTTCCTAAGTAATGTTTTCAAAGACTTCAATTCTACACATGTGTACCAAATTTCAAGTCAATTGGAGCTACGGTTCAGGAGAAGAAGAGTTTTGTAGGTTTTCGCAAATTTTCACTGTACTGGAAAATCCATCATGGCGGAAGTTATGGGTTCTTGAGGCTTTTTTGTTCCCCATGAGAAATGAGGCATGTACACCAAGTTTCAGAAGATTTGGACAAATGGCGTGGAAATGGTATCACTTTGAAAATATTTTTTTTGTTTTTTGGGCGTGGCCTGTAGCGCCACATATGGGCGAATGTTGACCATTCTTGGTTTGGGGGTACCCGTTGGCATGGACTATCAATGTGCCAATTTAGAAAAGTTTTGACCAGTGACTTTTTGAGCTATTTGGGCTCAAGGAGAATAATAATAATAATAATAATAATAATAATAAATATAGCTGCAAGCAGCAATGCGGATTCCTCCTCAAAATGGCAAATCATTTAAAACTGATCAGTAGAGGGTTGGGGTTAAACCCTCTCAATGGATGAATCCAAAAAACACGTACTTCTGTCTGAATACTAAACTAAAAATTTTCAGTGTACAGGAAAATTCATCATACCGGACATTATGGATCCTTGAGGCTTTTTTGTTTCCAATGAGAAATGAGGAATGTACATTAAGTTTCAGACGAATTTGACAAATTGGGTGAAAATGCCATCAGTTTGAAAATGGAACATTTGGGCGTGGTCTGTAGCGCCCCCCCCCTAAGGGTGAATGTGGGCCATTCTTGATTTGTGGGTTCCTGTTGGCCTGTAGTATCAAAGTAGCAATTTAGAACATTTTTGAACAGAAAATGAGACTTTTGGGCATGGTCTGTAGCGCCCCCTAAAGGGCGAATGTGGGCCATTCTTGGTTTGTGGGTTCCTGTTGGCCTGTAGTATCAATGTACCAAATTAGCATTCATTTTATTCATTGTAAAAATAAGTGAATGTTAAAGGGATATTTGATCATTTCCTCAACCTCATGCAGTCCCAGATGTGTACGACTTTCTTCTGCAGAAATTGAATTAAGATGTTTAGAAGAATATCTCAGCTCTGTTGGTCCTTTCAATGTAAGTAAATGAGAAGTGGTGAGAAACAGATCAATAATTAAGTCATTTTTTACTATAAATCTCTACTTTCACTTTCACAAGTGCTCTTCTCTCTTATGAGTTCTTTTTCTGTTTTTTTTTTGTTTTTTTTGTGTGATTTACATAAGCATATCACCCCTCATGAGCAGGGTGGACAATTTATAGTAAAAATAAATAAAAATATTCTATACTACATATATTGATCTTTTTCACACCCACACCTATAATATCCCTTCTGAAAGTATGGATTAAACCACTGGAGTGTTATGGGTTACTTTTTATGTTGCATTTATGTGATTTTTGTTGATGTGAGTTCTGATCACCATTCAAGTGCATTGAAAGCACCAACAGGCCTGAGAAAGAAAGAAATACACATCTGGGATAGAAAGAGGGTGAGTAAATGATGAGAGAAATATCTATTTGTGGTAAACTAATTTTATTTGAAAGACTATCTAGGCACATAATAACACTGCATAGCTGTGACTGTTTATAACTATTTCAAAATGTAAAAGCTCACACTTTAAATGGTCAGTGCTTTGATTTTTAAATCATTAAAATAGCAACAGATCCAGTGAAAAAAATGGAGATTGAGTTATTGTTTTTACATTTTACATGCCATTCAAAAACGTGGCATTTCGAAGGCTAAATTGTTACTGTCTCTTTAAGAGGCTTTTATCGCATGATACGATATTTAAGGCACAGTTCAGTTTAATCTTTTGAGAACTGTGAACGTGAAGTATCATTATTTACCTTCTGTGCAGTTCTTGTTGCATCTGTATTCATTTCAGAGATTATGGGTGTGAGGTGATAAAATACAGACTGCGTGAATTTTGTGACGTGTTTCAGAAAGATTATCGCGAAGACAGATGAGCACCCTGTTTATTGTCTTTATTTTACAAAAGTACAAGGTTTTGTTGTTATTGTAAGTTTGCACAAATAAAGGTACACATTTCATAGTTTGTAATGATGTCTCGCATGTTTCTGTATGGGCAAAAATAACGCAGTATTTGATTTAAGTTGTTTCCGCTGTTTCGAGAGAAAAATATAGCAGGACGTCATCTGGAATAATGCCAGAATAAAATATAATTATTCCAGATTTCTTTCTCAACTGTTTGTTTACTTGAGACATAACAGACTCCTCAATATATCATGTATTTTGACACTCTGTTGTATGAAATTGTCCGTTCAGACGCAAGCAGCAGCGAAAGACATCAGAGTGCATGAGTTAGACGCGACGCGGCTCGCTGTGTCACACAAACAGCTCGCAAACATGTATTTGAGTTGTTTTGACATTTGTTGAGTTGAATAGTGTAAAATCGCTTGAATGTTCAAACAGGCAAACATTGTATACAACCGACAAACCTTCGTGAAGATCGCGAGCAAAAATGATCTCGCCTCGTGGTTATATAGCGATTATTTTTCTGAAACACGTCATAACTAAGACAGAGACGGCTTTATTTTACAAAAGCACAAGGTTTTGTTGTTATTGTAAGTGTATTGTAAAAGTACAACTTTCATAGTTTGTGACGATGTATTAAATGTATCTGTATGTGCAAAAATAACGCAGTATTTTGTTTAAGCTGTTAACGCTGTTTCGAGAGAGAAAATCTTAACAGGACACCACAGCGGCATCCGTGTTGGTCACTGCAATAATTCATAATTCAATATATTGATACCCGATTTCTTTATCAACTGTTTGTTCACTTGAGATATAGCAGACACCCCAATATATCATGTATTTTGGTGAATGAAATTGTCCGTTCAAACGCATGAAGCAGTGAAAGCGAACTCTCATCGGCGTCGCGAGCGTTAGACGCGACGCTGCTCGCTCGCTGTGTCACACAAACTGCTCGAAAACATTTATTTGAGTTGTTTTGCCTTTGTTGAGTTGAATAGTGTAAAATCGCTTGAATGTTCAAACCGGAAAGCATTAAGACACACAATTGATTTGACATACCTCCGTGAAGACGCAAAATGTCTTCTGCTTCTAAGTCTGGAGCTCCACCCACTAGGAGACCGAAATGCTTCATTAGAGAGATTGCTCCAGGAGAGCTGCATGTGGCAGACAGAGTTACTCCAGTAGAGGGAGCCTCTTTGCTCAGCCAATGTAAGTGAATGGGATTTTACATGTGGACCGTATTTATCCAGTAGAGGGGCACTTTTGCTCAGCCATTGTAAATCAATGGGATTTGTAAAATTTTTGATCATCTTTTGTGTGTACATTTACATAAACACGTCCATTTCAGCCATTTTGTATTGTATTCATTTTTGCTAAGTAACGTTTGGAAAGACAGACATACTACACACGTGTGCCAAATTCCAAGTCAATTGGAGCTGAGGTTCAGGAGAAGAAGAGTTTTGTAGGTTTTCCAAAATTTTCACTGTACAGGAAAATCCATAATGGCAGAAGTATGGGTCCTTGAGGCTTTTTTGTTCCCCATGAGAAATGAGGCATGTTTACAAAGTTTCAGAAGATTTGGACAAATGGGGTGGAAATTATATCACTTTGAAATTTTGTTTTTTGGGCGTGGCCTGTAGCGCCACCTATGGGCGAATGTTGACCATTCTTGGTTTGGGGGTACCCGTTGGCATGGAGTATCAATGTGCCAATTTAGAAAATTTTTGACCAGTGACTTTTTGAGCTATTTGGGCTCAAGGAGAATAAGAATAATAGAATAATAATAATATAAATATAGCTGCAAGCAGCAATGCGGATTCCTCCTCAAAATGGCAAATCATTTAAAATTGATCAGTAGAGGGTTGGGGTTAAACCCTCTCAATGGATGAATCCAAAAACCATGTATTTCTGTCTGAATCCTAAACGAAACATTTTCAGTGTACAGGAAAATCCATCAATACAGACCTTATGGATCCTTGAGGCTTTTTTGTTCCCAATGAGAAATGAGGCATGTACACCAAGTTTCAGAAGAATTGGTTAAATGGCGTGGAAATGGTATCACTTTGAAAATATTTTTTTGGGATGTGGCCTGTAGCGCCACCTATGGGCAAATGTGGGCCATTCTTGGTTTGTGGGTTCCTGTTGGCCTGTAGTATCAATGTACAAAATTAGAAAATATTTGACCAGAAAATGGGAATTTTGGAGTGGCCTGTAGTGCTCCCTAGGGGCTGAATGTTGGCCATTCTTGGTTTGTGGGTTCCTGTTGGCCTGTAGAATCAATGTACCAAATTAGAAAATGTTTGACCAGAAAATGGGAATTTTGGCGTGGCCTTTAGCGCCCCTAAGGGCTGAATGTTGGCCATTCTTGGTTTGTGGGTTCCTGTTGGCCTGTAGTATCAATGTACCAAATTAGAAAATTTTTGACCAGAAAATGGGAATTTCTGGCAGTGGCCTGTAGCACTCCCTAAGGGCGAATGTTGGCCATTCTTTGCGCAGTATTTCAGAGTGATGTCATCTTGAAGCATGTTAGGTTTGAAAAACCATCAGTCAAAATTACATTTGATTTATTGACACGTATATATTGTTAAAATTTGGACATTTACATAAACGCCCCTTTCAGCCATTTTGTATCGTATTCATTTTTCCTAAGTAACATTTTCAAGGATGTCCATTATACACATGTGTACCAAATTTCAAGTCAATTGGAGCTACGGTTCAGGAGAAGAAGAGTTTTGTATGTTTTCACAAATTTTCAACGTACGGGAAAATCCATCATGGCGGAAGTTATGGGTTCTTGAGGCTTTTTTGTTCCCCATGAGGAATGAGGCATGTACACCAAATTTCAGAAGATTTGGACAAATGGCGTGGAAATTGTATCACTTTGAATTTTGTTTTTTTGGGCGTGGCCTGTAGCGCCACCTATGGGCGAATGTGGGCCATTCTTGGTTTGGGGGTACCCGTTGGCATGGAGTATCAATGTGCCAATTTAGAAAATTTTTGACCAGTGACTTTTTGAGCTATTGGGGCTCAAGGAGAAGAATAATAATAATAATAATAAATATAGCTGCAAGCAGCAATGCGGATTCCTCCTCAAAATGGCAAATCATTTAAAATTGATCAGTAGAGGGTTGGGGTTAAACCCTCTCAATGGATGAATCCAAAAACACGTATATCTGTCTGAATCCTAAACGAAACATTTTCAGTGTACAGGAAAATCCATCAATACAGACCTTATGGATCCTTGAGGCTTTTTTGTTCCCAATGAGAAATGAGGCATGTACACCAAGTTTCAGAAGAATTGGTTAAATGGCGTGGAAATGGTATCACTTTGAAAATATTTTTTGGGATGTGGCCTGTAGCGCCACCTATGGGCAAATGTGGGCCATTCTTGGTTTGTGGGTTCCTGTTGGCCTGTAGTATCAATGTACAAAATTAGAAAATATTTGACCAGAAAATGGGAATTTTGGAGTGGCCTGTAGTGCCCCTAGGGGCTGAATGTGGGCCATTCTTGGTTTGTGGGTTCCTGTTGGCCTATAGAATCAATGTACCAAATTAGAAAATGTTTGACCAGAAAATGGGAATTTTGGCGTGGCCTTTAGTGCCCCTAAGTGGCTGAATGTGGGCCATACTTGGTTTGTGGGTTCCTGTTGGCCTGTAGTATCAATGTACCAAATTAGAACATTTTTGACCAGAAAATGGGAATTTCTCATGGCCTGTAAGCCCCTAAGGCTGAATGTTGGCCATTCTTTGCACAGTATTTCAGAGTGATGTCATCTTGAAGCATGTTAGGTTTGAAAAACCATCAGTCAAAATTACATTTGATTTATTGACACGTATATATTGTTAAAATTTGGACATTTACATAAACACGCCCCTTTCAGCCATTTTGTATCGTATTCATTTTTCCTAAGTAACGTTTTCAAGGATGTCCATTCTACACATGTGTACCAAATTTCAAGTCAATTGGAGCTACGGTTCAGGAGAAGAAGAGTTTTGTAGGTTTTCGCAAATTTTCAACGTACGGGAAAATCCATCATGGCGGAAGTTATGGGTTCTTGAGGCTTTTTGTTCCCCATGAGGAATGAGGCATGTACACCAAATTTCAGAAGATTTGGACAAATGGCGTGGAAATTGTATCACTTTGAATTTTGTTTTTTGGGCGTGGCCTGTAGCGCCACCTATGGGCGAATGTGGGCCATTCTTGGTTTGGGGGTACCCGTTGGCATGGAGTATCAATGTGCCAATTTAGAAAATTTTGACCAGTGACTTTTTGAGCTATTTGGGCTCAAGGAGAAGAATAATAATAATAAATATAGCTGCAAAGCAGCAATGCGGATTCCTCCTCAAAATGGCAAATCATTTAAAATTGATCAGTAGAGGGTTGGGGTTAAACCCTCTCAATGGATGAATCCAAAAACATGTATTTCTGTCTGAATCCTAAACGAAACATTTTCAATGTACAGGAAAATCCATACATGACCTTATGGATCCTTGAGGCTTTTTGTTCCCAATGAGAAATGAGGCATGTACACCAAGTTTCAGAAGAATTGGTTAAATGGCGTGGAAATGGTATCACTTTGAAAATATTTTTTGGGATGTGGCCTGTAGCGCCACCTATGGTCGAATGTGGGCCATTCTTGGTTTGTGGGTTCCTGTTGGCCTGTAGTATCAATGTACAAAATTAGAAAATATTTGACCAGAAAATGGGAATTTTGGAGTGGCCTGTAGCGCCCCTAGGGGCTGAATGTGGGCCATTCTTGGTTTGTGGGTTCCTGTTGGCCTGTAGAATCAATGTACCAAATTAGAAAATGTTTGACCAGAAAATGGGAATTTTGGAGTGGCCTGTAGCGCCCCTAAGGGCTGAATGTTGGCCATTCTTGGTTTGTGGGTTCCTGTTGGCATGTAGTATCAATGTACCAAATTAGAACATTTTTGACCAGAAAACGGGAATTTTGGCGTGGCCTTTAGCGCTCCTAGTGGCTGAATGTCGGCCATTCTTGGTTTGTGGGTTCCTGTTGGCCTGTAGTACCATTGTACCAAATTAGAACATTTTAGACCAGAAAATGGGAATTTCGGCATGGCCTGTAGCGCCCCTAAGGGCTGAATGTTGGCCATTCTTTGCTACAGTACTTCAGAGTGATGTCATCTTGAAGCATGTTAGGTTTGAAAACCATCAGTCAAAATTACATTTGATTTATTGACACGTATATATTGTTAAAATTTGGACATTTACATAAACACGCCCCTTTCAGCCATTTTGTATCGTATTCATTTTTCCTAAGTAACGTTTTCAAAGACTGTCCATTCTACACATGTGTACCAAATTTCAAGTCAATTGGAGCTACGGTTCAGGAGAAGAAGAGTTTTGTAGGTTTTCGCAAATTTTCAACGTACGGGAAAATCCATCATGGCGGAAGTTATGGGTTCTTGAGGCTTTTTTGTTCCCCATGAGGAATGAGGCATGTACACCAAATTTCAGAAGATTTGGACAAATGGCGTGGAAATTGTATCACTTTGAATATTTGTTTTTTGGGCGTGGCCTGTAGCGCCACCTATGGGCGAATGTGGGCCATTCTTGGTTTGGGGGTACCCGTTGGCATGGACTATCAATGTGCCAATTTAGAAAATTTTTGACCAGTGACTTTTTGAGCTATTTGGGCTCAAGGAAGAATAATAATAATAATAATAATAATAATAATATAGCTGCAAAGCAGCAATGCGGATTCCTCCTCAAAATGGCAAATCATTTAAAATTGATCAGTAGATGGTTGGGGATAAACCCTCCCAATTAAGGAATTCAAAAAACATGTCTTCTGTCTGAATCCTAAACGAAACATTTTCAATGTACAGGAAAATCCATACCGGACCTTATGGATCCTTGAGGCTTTTTTGTTCCCAATGAGAAATGAGGCATGTACACCAAGTTTCAGAAGAATTGGTTAAATGGCGTGGAAATGGTATCACTTTGAAAATATTTTTTGGGGCGTGGCCTGTAGCGCCACCTATGGGCAAATGTGGGCCATTCTTGGTTTGTGGGTTCCTGTTGGCCTGTAGTATCAATGTACAAAATTAGAAAATATTTGACCAGAAAATGGGAATTTTGGAGTGGCCTGTAAGCCCCCTAGGGGTGAATGTGGGCCATTCTTGGTTTGTGGGTTCCTGTTGGCCTGTAGAATCAATGTACCAAATTAGGAAAATGTTTGACCAGAAAATGGGAATTTTGGGATTACACTGTAGCGCCTCATCTAATGGCATGCACGTTGGCCATTCTTGGTTTGTGGGTAGCAATACGTAACTGAACGAAGTACAAT
>NC_068300.1:206172-225638 GCF_025860055.1 Xyrauchen texanus
AAAGAGCTGAACTGTTCCGGCTTCAGTCGGATACTGGTGTAGTTCCTGTGTGTCACCTCCTGAACACAACAACACATATTACACAACGACAACCATCCACAACCCAAAGCAGTGCTGTACATATAATACACATCACACAACTTAATGATGACACACACAATGGCGAAACAATACGTGTAGAAACGTGTGTGTGATTGTGAGTCTCTATACGAGTGTGCGCGTGTGATTGTGAGTCTCTATACGAGTGTGCGCGTGACTGTGAGTCTCTATACGAGTGTGCGCGTGTGATTGTGAGTCTCTATACGAGTGTGCGCGTGTGATTGTGAGTCTCTATACGAGTGTGCGCGTGTGATTGTGAGTCTCTATACGAGTGTGCGCGTCTGATTGTGAGTCTCTATACGAGTGTGCGCATGTGATTGTAGTCTCTATACGAGTGTGCGCGTGTGACTGAGTCTCTATACGAGTGTGCGCGTGTGATTGTGAGTCTCTATACGAGTGTGCGCGTCTGATTGTGAGTCTCTATACGAGTGTGCGCGTGTGACTGAGTCTCTATACGAGTGTGCGCATGTGATTGTAGTCTCTATACGAGTGTGCGCGTGCGTTTGTAGTCTCTATACGAGTGTGCGCGTGCGTTTGTAGTCTCTATACGAGTGTGCGCGTGCGTTTGTAGTCTCTATACGAGTGTGCGCGTGCGACTGCGAGTCTATACGCGTGATTGCGAGTCTCTATACCCGTGTGATTGCGAGTTTCTATACGAGTGTGCGCGTGTGATTGTGAGTCTCTATACGAGTGCGCGCGTGTGATTGTGAGTCTCTATACAAGTGTGCGCGTGTGATTGTGAGTCTCTATACATGTGCGCGTGTGATTGTGAGTCTCTATACGAGTGTGCGCGTGACTGAGTCTCTATACGAGTGTGCGCGTGCGATTGTGAGTCTCTATACGAGTGTGCGCGTGCGATTGTGAGTCTCTATACGAGTGTGCGCGTGCGATTGTGAGTCTCTATACGAGTGTGCGCGTGCGATTGTAGTCTCTATACGAGTGTGCGCGTGTGATTGTGAGTCTCTATACGAGTGTGCGCGTGTGATTGTGAGTCTCTATACGTGTGCGCGTGTGATTGTGAGTCTCTATACGAGTGTGCGCATGCGATTGTAGTATATGGAGGCAGTCGGCGAATGGGAATAACCGTTTCAGCCCTCATTATGTGACGTCTCCTGTCAGCGTTTAATAACATCATCTATAACTGCTTTATTACAGCAAATACAACTCTCTCCTACACATGATTCTTTGGCTCTGCTGTGCAGACAATAATTCCACAAGTTTTAGGAATCAAAGCATCCTGAAGCACCCCTACATATCAGACAGTGATGATCTCAGTAATTTGAGTAGTGTTTGACACACATCCATTGCTCAATCCCCCAGTCATTTAAATATTACAATGGTCACGTGCACATCCTACTTTTAAAGAGACGGGAATGACGGGATATATTTGGCAGTATTGCACACTCGGGATATTTGCTATAGGTGTGAATTAGGATTTTGCAGCCTATTAGGAAATGTAAATCTCCATGGCAGCGAATCCCATTGGGATGTGGTGTGGGTGTTACCGTGAGTCTCTTGCGGCGGGCGTATGAGCTCCAGGGTTGGGGTTCCAGTATGAGCACTCCTCCAGGTAACAGGTGTCTGTATATCCGCTGAAACAGTCTCCGAATTCCAGCGTCACCAAAGTTCAAATGAACCCACTTAGTCAAACTCAAACACATGATGACATCATACTCCGCACACTGTGACATCACAGCCGCATCACTGTCCGGCACATAGTTACCCTGTACAAAACACACACACACACACACAGTGAACATGACAACTGTAACACACACAGACACAGAATAATAATCACAGATTCACACTGCAAATTAACACACACACTTTTTTTTTTTTACACACACACATATATTTACACACACACATATATTTACACACATACACACACACACACATATATATTTACACACATATACACACACACACACACACACACATATATATTTACACACACACACACACACACATATATATTTACACACATATACACACACACACACACATATATATTTACACACATATACACACACACACACACACATATACAAACAGAGGGTGGATGAAAAACAGACAGAGGGACAGCGAGACAGACGGACAGCCAGACAGAGGGACAGGCCGGGGACGTGAGGCATTATGGGAGGTGTTGCGATGGACAGCGAAAAAGATGGACAGCGAGACAGAGGGACAGCGAGACAGAGGGACAGCCAGGCAGACGGACAGCCAGGCAGACGGACAGCCAGGCAGACGGACAGCCAGACAGCTTTTTGCAGCATATTTTCCTCCGTATCTTACAAATATATAAACATCCTTTAAACTACAGATTTCCCTCAAATTATCCATCTGTAGTTCACTTACACTCTTTTATTTACAATACTTTCTCTGAAGTCTACATCTTTGGACAATGATTAGAAAATGTACATTTTTTTATTATTTATTTTTCTCCCCAATCTGGAACGCCCAATTCCCACTACTTAGTAAGTCCTCGTGGTGGCACGGTTACTCGCCTCAATCCGGGTGGTGGAGGACGAGTGTCAGTTGCATCCGCTTCTGAGACCGTCAATCCGCGCATCTGATCACGTGACTCGTTGTGCATGACACCGCAGAGACTCACAGCATGAGGAGACTCATGCTACTCTCCACGATCCACACACAACTCACCACACGCCCCATTGAGAGAACCACTAATCACCACCACGAGGAGGTTACCCCATGTGACTCTACCCTCCCTAGCAACCAGGCCAATTTTGGTTACCCCATGTGACTCTACCCTCCCTAGCAACCGGGACAACTTGGTTACCCCATGTGACTCTACCCTCCCTAGCAACCGGGACAATTTGGTTACCACATGTGACTCTACCCTCCCTAGCAACCGGCCCAATTTGCTTACCCCATGTGACTCTACCCTCCCTAGCAACCGGCCAATTTCGGTTACCACATGTGACTCTACCCTCCCTAGCAACCGGCCCAATTTTCTTACCCCATGTGACTCTACCCTCCCTAGCAACCGGCCAATTTTGGTTACCCATGTGACTCTACCCTCCCTAGCAACCGGGACAATTTGCTTAACCCATGTGACTCTACCCTCCCTAGCAACCGGGACAATTTGGTTACCCCATGTGACTCTACCCTCCCTAGCAACCGGGACAATTTGGTTGCTAAGGAGACCTGTCTCGAGTCACTCAGCACACCCTGGAGTCAAACTCACGACTCTTCTGAAATAATTGTGCACAGGTTCTGCAGCCTCCTTTTTAACTGACCCGTCGCTAAGCCCTGCCTCAATCCTGTCTTAGCAACTGTTTTTGATTTTTGTTCCTTGAACTGTTTTTAGTTCCAGCTGAAATATGACATGATTAACACACACACACACACACACACACACACACACACACACACACATATACGTTACCTTCAGAAAGGACACGTTGGAGGGGAACAGGCCGGGGACGTGAGGCATTATGGGAGGTGTTGCGATGGGTCCCCTGCAGCGAGTGAACGAGAGAGGAAACCTGGACAAACCTCGAACCCGCTCCAACTGCAGATGCATCAGAGGAATTAACCCCAGCTCACCCCCGCCCCTGACCTCTGACCCTTCACCCGCTACTGCTGCATGCTCATTCTGCTCGCCTCTCGATTCGCCCTCCGTTTGTCCAGACTGCAATCGGTCAATTTGCGGTCCACTTAACTCTGACAGGAAGTGACGCAGGTTCTGTCTGGCCGCGTGTACTAGCTCGCCATCGATGTCCACGCCCAGAATGTGGTTGGGGCTCCAGTATCGTGCGATGGTGAGGGTGATGTGACCTGTGCTGCAGCCGACATCGAGAACTTTTTTGCCGCGAAACCACTCCGGCCTAAAGATGTCCAACCGCGGGTCCGTGTTCAGCGCCGGTGTACGGTAACCATAGTAATGGCTGTAGTTGCCATACTGGAACTTGTCTTTCGGCCTGCGTTGGTGCTGTGGGATCTTCTGCGCCCCCAAAGGAAGGACTCCACTGGCCCCGCCCACAACAGGAGTGTGAAACATTTGACTGTCTGATTTCTCTCTGATTGGATGCTTTGTGGGCAGAGTGGGAGTGAATGACAGGCGATCCGAATGGCTGTAGGTACTTCTGCGCTTCCTGTGTTTGCATGCTTGAGCGGAGGAGGCGGAGCTGACTGCTATGGACTGGGTGTGAGGGGCAGAGCTAGACGAGGAGGGGTGGGACCGTCTTCGTGGAAGTATGGGTGTGACCACTTCATCTCGGCAGTTGATTGACGTGTTGAGCTCATACGGGCGTGGCGACTCCTCAACAGCCTGTGGTGCCAAAAGCTCAGCGCCCTCTACAGATTCGCCACATGTTGACACTGACGAAACAGCAAGAGGAAACAATGGCACTGAAACTGACCCCTCCTTTGACTTCTCGACATCTAAAAGGTCAAACTGCCCGGCACTGCCTCCAGTCGCAGCTCCGTGGTGTCGGTAGCGATGTTTCCGCCTCTTCACGGGCGACATCAACAAGCTCGCCGCTGCTTCACTGCTACCGTTTAGGTTCAGAGGGTCAGTGATGTCTTTCGGTATCAGAATCTCGACAGGGTCTCTGTTTTTGGCGGGAAGTGGCGATGATTTGGGCGTCTCGGCATTCAATGCCTTATTGACCTCCTCGTCCATCAGGCTGTTGAGATTCAACGGATCAAAGATATTCCCACCCAGCAGGAAGTTGCTGGGCAGCACAGGGTCGCTTTCGGAGTTGGCACGGCGTCTGCGTTTACAAAGACTCGGATGTTTGAACCCCACGTTCATGCTGTAGCGCCGCTTATTCAGTTTCTGCGGCGTCTCGACGCGTGATTGCAGGCCATTTTTAATCTGTACGGGGCCCTCTACTGTCTGAGGAGCGGCAGCATCACCGACCCCGTCTTGAGGAGTCACGTGATTGCCAGGTGGTTGTACAAGCATCGTGTTAGCGGTCAATGCATCCTGGATGGTGACTGGGCAGGACATCTGCAGTGGGGACTGAGGGTGGGCGTTCAAACCTGCCCCGCCGCTGCCCGGAAGCTCACTTTGCACAGACATTGCAGTCAACATCCATTCACCTCTACAGCACAGATCCTGTGGAGAAAAACAATATTAGCACAACATCCAGCCATGTCATTTATTTACATGATATCCAAAGCACATTAGAGAATCACAATTCATACAGGAGTTATTGATCTGTATCAGGAACACTTTTGAAAACAAAATCATACAGTAAACAGTGAAAGATATACTCATACAATATTCATAATCTGTACAAAACATATATAACATTGTGTTTTTAATGGTGTAAGTGATGACTGCAAGTTACTTACTTGACTTAAGTGATCCTGTTAGTGTAGTTTTATGTAAATGTATATGTGGATATGACCCAGGTGTCACTGTATGTCCATCTGAAGCCACGCCTCCTTTAGTCTTTGGGTCCGCCCTTCTCATGTAATACTCCCGCCTCTGGGAGGATCTATCTCATGAATAATGCAGAAGAAACTCGAGTCCTACAAGGCTCCCTCCCCTTCACACACAGATTCACACGTAAACACACACACAAACACACTCTGTGCGAACGTTTCTCCGCTTTTCTTGCGCTGTGAGTGACTGCGTGAAATAAACACACATCAAAATAACGCTCACGGCACACTTTAACGCGACAGAACCACGCTCACTGGATCCCGAGTATAAACACACCTGCACTTGCACTAGAAACAATATAAATCTGAAATTCCCTTCGCGAAAAAAAACAATGATTAAAAACAGAGTTTGAGCTCTAAAGTGCCCGCACGTGTAAACGAGAGCTCGCGCTGCTCCATCTCGCGCTGTGGCACAAGCAGACCCACGCGATTATATATTCCAGCACAGACCAAGACTGACGGACAGCCATCTCCACCAATGAGAAAGCGGTATTCAACACAGGGCCCCCAGAGCGACCAATGGCGAAGCCCAAAACTCACAGTCACCGCCCCCTCGCTGAATAGGTATCCTGCAGACTGCCTGCGCTGGCCTGAATCAAAGTGATCAATTAAATCGATATCAACAAATACCACCATGCTCAGTGCAAAAATAATCCTGTGACTTGTACTACAATAATGTTAATGTGAAATCTCCTCGTACTCCCTCAATGAGCAGTCAGGAACTGAGCACAAGCGTCTATCACATGTGTAAACAACCCCAAACTGAGTGCATGAACACTTTATAACCTCTGAACTAATCAGAAAATAACGCTTAAAATCACGACTAACGATGATGAACATGAAAACAAGCATTATATGAAAGTGACAGTATGAAACGTTAATGCCAACAGCGAGTTTTAAACACCCCTCCCCCATATCTGCAGAAAGATGTGATAATTGGGAAATGTAGTCCAAAACCCCTACTAAACTACAAGCACCCATGTACGTCATGATAATTATATATATATATATATATATATATATATATATATATATATATATATATATATATATATATATATATATATATATATATATATATACTACAATAAAAATTGATATTTTGTAAAATAAAAAAGAAAACTTTACACATTTGAAAGCATAAAATTTCGATCATCAAAATAACTATATGAAATGCGAAAACCTCATTCAGCAGCATGTGAAGTGTGATTGACAGTTGCAGTTTTCCCGCGCGTTCTCAACGGTCTCCTCAGAAACTTCAGTCAGATTTACATTTGCATATTTTAGTAGAAATACTCATTATTTCTCGGGATTGTAAAAGACTTGAATAATTACAAAAAGCACTAAGTCACATGTGTCGTCATGTTTTAAGTTCTCATTTGGTTGTTTTTGTGTATTTCTGTAATGTTTCAGTAGTTTTCATTATTTTAGACGTTTTGTTGTTATTTGATGTTATATTGGTTTAATTAACTGGTTGATACAGTTAAAATCCTGTCAGCTGAGGTAATAAATAATTAGTTACTAAGACATTTATTAGATGAAATAAGTGAATATATCATGATGAAAGTCATCATCAGACTGTTTGGTGTCAAGATATTTATACAGTAAATGGGAATTAAAGTTATTAAATATATTCGTTTACACTGCCTGTAGAAATGGGAAGTTGACAAAAAGTCTAAATTACCATAAATTTTATTTTGGGCACCATCAAGATTTTAGGTTAAAAATGTAATTAATAAAAGAACATATATTCTGTTTTATGAGCTTGCAAATGCTATATGTATGATATCATACAAGAATTAAAAATAGTTTTCGATGAAGAATAACATGTCATGTCAACACATACTTATAATAATAATTGTTATTGTGTGTGAGCGTAAAGAAGACGTAAACAATCTGTTAACATGATTTTAGTGCAATAAAATCACTTACTAACATTTTCTGTGTAAAATTAGAGACGATTTTTCAACTTTATAACATTCCTCCTAAACAACTGTAAAAACGGCAATTTAAACAACTTTACAGCTCAAATAACACACAAGTTTTAACAGAACAATTAATGTAAGTGCTTTTATTAAATTATAAGCGTCACATTTCTGTCTTTAAACCTTCTAAAAATTGCCCCCATTGACTTCCATTGTAAGAGTCTCACTGTAACACACATTTAAAGAAAAGGAGAATTGAGTCGAAATTAATTGTTGTGTTAATCAAGATTATGACACATAATGTGATTCTCGTCAGAATTTGGATGTACACTCTGTCAAATTAAAGACAATGCCAGTATAATTAATCATTTTCATCTACTGACACATAAATCACACCAAATCCAAACATTTTACAAATCAGATGGAAAATTACTAGGCTACAAATGAAATCATGAATACAAGTGTGTATACACAATAATAAATAGAAACATAAGAATAAAATAATAGTAATTTAAACAATGTGAATCTAGAAATTAAGTTAAGAGGTGGTATTGAAACATCTTAGCGCAACGACATGTTTCTCTGGAAAATAGCGAATTGTGTTTTTGCGCCACTTCATTAAAATGCGATAAACCCACAGTAGCGCAAACGCTCCCGCGCACGGCCACTTGCGATGGCACGAAAATTGCACTTAAAATTAGCGCACTCACGAAAATAGAGCCCTTAATATTTTGAACAATGCTATCATACGACAACACCGTTAAATCTTGAGCCGCCATCTTGATTGTTAAGGGTTGAATGGATCACATGACCGCGTCACATGTCAACAAATACATCATCATTTTCAAATATTTCCATTTTCCCGATCCACACCACAACGCGAAGATGCCATTTCCAAATCTATCCTCTTGAGAGAGCGTTTTCGAAAAGCTCAGTTTTCGACGTCTCAGTGTGGATGAAAATGAGAGAATTAATGAAATTAAAATGATAACATATCAGTGTGGATGTGACCTAAAACTACAGTTTAGAGAATCACAACCACATTCAAATAGTACAGAAGTGATTCCCCTAGATTAGCGTTCAGAATACAGGAGTCTCTTCTGTACCTGTTTGGTGTTAGCTAATTTTAGCATTTTAGTCTGGCAGGTTTTTAAAGGGATAGTTCACCCAAAAATAACATTGTGTCATCACTTATCCTCATGTGCGAGTAACGGTATGTACATG
The DNA here is from genome assembly GCF_025860055.1 of Xyrauchen texanus. NCBI lineage: Eukaryota > Metazoa > Chordata > Actinopteri > Cypriniformes > Catostomidae > Xyrauchen > Xyrauchen texanus. The sequence continues at coordinate 214,839 of NC_068300.1, forward strand.
TAACATATTCCGCTACAGTTACAGTTTAAATAGATGGTAATCAGAATACAGTTACTTTCAAAAAGTATTTTGATTACTGAGGAGATTACTTTTTTTAATTGAATATTTAGTAAATTGGGTTTGACCAGCTGGGACACATTCTGATGTATTACTCATAGGAGCAGACAGAGGGACCTCACACACTGTTATACACATCCCATCAGAACAACATGAGTATACACTCAGAGTAAGTTTGGAGCAGCCGAAATGGTTCACCTTGTGTAAATTGCCATGTGAACGTTTTGTTTTATGCTAAGCTCAAATGTTTTCAAGCCCTTACAAGCACCTGTTAACAGACGCGATTATATTTAATAATGAAAATCCATGTTAGATTTAGTTAAGAACTACGCTTCATAACATTTGTTGTATTATTTTCCTGTAAAAATATACAAATAAATAAAATAAATAAAAATCCTTAAAATGTATTTACTTGAGATGCAACAATGCACACGCAATTTAGGCTTTTTCAGAAAATTATTTCAAAAGTAATTTGTATAGAAGTGTATTTTTGTCTTCTGTATGTCCGATTGTTTGCACGTTATGGTCTTCTACGCTCAATTATTCATTTAGACTTAATTAATATTTTTAGCCGTCGAGGTTTATATGTTGCCGACATAACATATACGATTGGAGGATTAACAGACAGACATTTTAAAACCTATTCAAGCATTTTCTTTCATTTTATTTTATGGTATTTTGTGATATTTTACAAATGGTTTAATGTCTATTCTGACTCGTGTAACGCTCATGACAGACTCAGTGAGACAGAGACGTGAGTCTGTCCTGAGCATTAGTCGATTTGTGTATGTGTGTATGTGTGTGTGTGTGTGTGTGTGTGTGAGTGTGTGCGCGAGTGTGTGTGAGTGTGTATTTGTGTGTATGTGTGTGTGTGTGTGTATGTGTGCGTGAGTGTGTGGGAGTGTGTATTTGTGTGTGTGTGTATATGAGTGTGTATTTGTGTGTGTGTGTGTGTGTATGTGTGCGCGAGTGTGTGTGAGTGTGTGTTTGTGTGTGTGTGTGTATATGAGTGTGTATTTGTGTGTGTGTGTGTATATTGTGTGTGTGTATATGAGTGTGTATTTGTGTGTGTGTGTGTGTATGTGTGTGTGTGAATGTGCGTGTGTGTGTATATGAGTGTGTATATGTGTGTGTGTGTATATGTGTGTGTGTGTGTGTGTGTGAGTGTGTGCGTGAGTGTGTGTGAGTGTGTATTTGTGTGTGTGTATGTGTGTGTGTGTGTATGTGTGCGCGAGTGTGTGTGAGTGTGTATTTGTGTGTGTGTATATGAGTGTGTATTTGTGTGTGTGTGTGTATATGTGTGTGTATATGAGTGTGTATTTGTGTGTGTGTGTGTATGTGTGTTAATGTGTGTGTGTGTATATGTGTGTGTATTTGTGTGTGTGTGTGTGTATATGTGTGCGCGAGTGTGTGTGAGTGTGTATGTGTGTGAATGTGTGTGTGTGTATTTGTGTGCGCGAGTGTGTGTGAGTGTGTATGTGTGTGAATGTGTGTGTGTGTATGTGTGTGTGTGTGTGTATATGTGTGCGCGAGTGTGTGTGAGTGTGTATGTGTGTGAATGTGTGTGTGTGTATTTGTGTGTGTGTGTGTATGTGTATATGTGTGCGCGAGTGTGTGTGCGTATATGTGTGTGAATGTGTGTGTGTGTATGTGAGTGTGTATTTGTGGAGGGGAGTGGTAGTGTAGCGGTTAGCGCGCTGCTCTACGAACCTGGCGACCTGACTTTGATTCCTGCTCATGGCCAACACCAGTGATGACTATCTGAACTGGTCCCGGGCCTCCCCTAGATCGACTAGATCGGTGTGGTGTGTAAAACATTGCCACTGGGGAGACAAAGGTGGTCGGGCATGGTCGGGCATGGTGCTGGCCACCCAATCACTCGTGTACCGGCCTTCATAGGTGCTCGCTAACAGCACTTGCCCCTACAGTCTGTTAGAGGCTAAATGGGGGATCTTTTGTCTTTGTGTGTGTGTCACACACAGTGCTAAAGATAAATCACTGAGATACAGACTGTTTCATTATTGTCTGCTGTTAATAGAGTCTTTAATGAGATATTGAGTTAATTACACACACAGCAATCTGTTATTGAGACACAATGAGAGAGAGAGTTTAGGAATGAGGTCAACGCATTTTAATCCTTCTTCATATAGAAAAACACATTAATCTGTCAAATCAAATCTGCTCAAAACAGACGATGTGACAAACAGTCACAAAAACAAAGTCAGGCAGGTTTATAGAGACTGTCGTATACACTCGTGTGTTTTCAAGCTGTCTCAGTTTCAGATCATACAGAACTGCAAAAGCAATGTACATATATATAGTATCTCACAAAAGTAAGTACACCCCTCACATTTGTGTAAATATTTGATTATATCTTCTCATGTGACAACACTGAAGAAATGACACTTTGCTACAATGTAGTGTGTGTGTGTGTGTGTAAGTGTTGAGTGTGTGTGTGTGTGTAAGTGTTGAGTGTTTAGGTGTTGAGTGTGTGTGTGTGTAGGTGTTGAGTGTGTGTTAGTGTGTGTGTGTGTAAGTGTTGAGTGCATGTGTGTGTGTGTGTTAGTGTGTGTGTGTGTGTGTGTGTGTGTGTGTGTAAGTGTTGAGTGTGTGTATGTGTTGAGTGTGTGTGTTTGTGTTAGTGCACAGTACTTACTCATATCAACCAATTACAGCACAGTATTCACTCATATCAACCAATCACAGCACAGTATTCACTCATATCAACCAATCACAGCACAGTACTCACACATATCAACCAATCACAGCACAGTACTCACACATATCAACCAATCACAGCACAGTATACACTCATATCAACCAAGCACAGCACAGTACTCACACATATCAACCAATCACAGCACAGTACTCACACATATCAACCAATCACAGCACAGTATACACTCATATCAACCAATCACAGCACAGTATTCACACATATCAACCAATCACAGCACAGTACTCACACATATCAACCAATCACAGCACAGTATACACTCATATCAACCAATCACAGCACAGTATTCACACATATCAACCAATCACAGCACAGTATTCACACATATCAACCAATCACAGCACAGTACTCACACATATCAACCAATCACAGCACAGTATACACTCATATCAACCAATCACAGCACAGTATTCACACATATCAACCAATCACAGCACAGTACTCACACATATCAACCAATCACAGCACAGTATACACTCATATCAACCAATCACAGCACAGTATTCACACATATCAACCAATCATAGAAGTTGGAAGATGGCACGATACACAGGCGAGGAAACTCCTGTATAGTGACAAAGATTTAACATTTTCCTCAGAAGAAGAATGGGACTCCGATAAACGTTTTTATTTTGAAGAGTGACTTGATCCAGCCGAGGATACAATTTCGGACGAGTAAGTCATTTAGTTTTCATTAGTTGATGTGCTATTTTATATAAACATGTTCATATTTTACTAGTGGGACTGTTTCCAGACTTGCCAGCCAGGATTCAGAATATTGAAATTTGAAATATGTCCCAATAAGCAAGTTTTAGTTACATTTAAATACTGTTTTGTTAAGCAGGTATTTAAATTGTATGCTGTATGATATAAATATGATATGTAATATGATATAAATTATATTTTATCTAGTGTTTATGCTGCCTCATTATCTTTTTTTACAGTATAGTGTCCCCATCACTATACTGGGGCATTAGGACCCACACAGACCACAGGGAGAGCACCCTCTTCTGGACTCCCTAATACCTCTTCCAGCAGCAACCTTAGTTTCCCCAGAAGGTCTCCCATCCAGGTACTGACCAGACTCAAACCTGCTTAGCTTCAGTGGGTAAACAGTCTTGAGCTACAGGATGATATGACTGCTGGCTTTACACTTAAACACACCACAAAAACATCACACTCTATGAAATGTGTGTACGTAAAGGTGTGTATGAACTTGTGTCAATGTCCTCACTAATATAGTGAAAAATGTTGAAAACTGACTTGAGGACATTTGAGTCACTCACTTTTTGAAAGGCTCATAAAGTAGACCATATCATGTTTTCTTTAAATCTACTGATATTAACAGGTTTGTGTGAGAGTAAGTGTTGTGGTTAAGCTAATAACTTTACATCCATATCAAAAACCCTCTGTGGTTGTGTACCCATGCCCATATGAGGTAGAGTTATATTCACCGATGAAGTGATTGTAAGGTTTCAAAGACCTCATAATAACCGTTGACATCAGCCTGTAAAACCAAACCAGAGACAAACATATTTTAACACAAGTCTATTTAATTGTATTTATAAGCTACATCAAATAGCCCCAGAGATAAAGGAAATCTTATAGATGCCAATAGAGCAAGTCTCAGTAATACGGTGTTCATCTACTGACCTGCAGCTCTCTAGAATCCATAAAATACACACACAATCCAACAGATTAACTCAAGACTATACTGGTTACTGCTTTATGACTCTGTCTTTTGGTGCGCTCCCAACACCAAAGCTGTTCCAAGAGGTCGGTATCTTAAGATGTTGCCTCATAAGATTTGGATTCATTCAGGAAAATTCAAAGGAAGCATCAACTGTATCCTTCCCCAAGAAGGCAATCCCAGAATGCACTGTGAAGAGGCAGTTCAGTAGGTTTTGGAACAGACCCGTAGTGTGCTCTCAATGTTCTTGTGAAAACTCTGATCACACAAAATCATCCAAATTGTGTCAGAGAGATAATCATATTCCAGCCATTCAAACGCTTCCTGATTTGGGAACATGAGCAGCTATCTAAACTCAATGTTTGTAAAGTCAGTATTATCTACAATTGACTTGTTAAGCACACTTGGTTTGGTCAACATGACTTCATCTTTTCCAGTCTGGTGACCAAAGTTTTTAAACAGATCTTGTAATCTGCACTTAATAGTGAGACTGGTCACCAGTTTATACTATTTTAAAAGTGTTTTCTTTAGTAAAAGGGTGATGACAGCAGATGTCATCCAATTAAACTTTGTCTCTGCTTCTAACATTTCTCAAAAACCACAAACACATCCTGAGTAAATTATCTCAAAGTAAAGTTTTCAATAAGCAGTAGCATGTTTGGTTTAATATTAGCAAAATACACAGTCTCACTTCAGCTTCATTCTGCATAGGGAGAGGCACAAGGCAGGGTTGCCCCCTTTCACCTTTGCTCATTGCTCTAGTCATTGAACCCCTAGCAGAACTTATTAGACAGAGCAAACATTTCCATGGCATTACAGTGGGAGGAGAAGACCATCGCGCATCATTGTATGCTGATGACGTATTAATATTTATGTTTAAACCAGACCAGTCTATTCCTGTATTATTGGAATGTATTTCTTACTACAGTAGTCTCTCTGGCTATAAAATAAATCTTTCAAAATCCATTGCATTACCTTTAAATATCTCCTCTTTAGAACACCTAAAATTAATCTCCCCTTTCCAAATATCAGACGAAGGCTTTAGATATCTTGGTATTTTTATCACAGCTTCACTTAATGATCTTATAAACAATAATTATAACCCTCTTATAGAAAATATCAAGGTCAATTTGAAAACCTGGTGTTTACTTCCAATTTCATTTCTAGGGAGAATAAATGTAATTAAAATGAATATCCTTCCCAAGCTTTTATATTTATTTCAATCTATACCTAGTTATTTAAAAAGTTCATTTTTCAAAGACTTCAATAAACACCTTTCAAAATTTATTTGGAATAATAAAATGCCTCGGATCAAAATTTCCAAACTAATGAAGCCAAAGGACAAGGGTGGAATTGCCTTGCCAAATCTTCAGTTATATTATTGGGCAGCCCAGATAAAAAATATGATTAGTTGGTGCAGTGGGAGGACCAATTCTGTCTGGTATAATATGGAAGCAGCAACTTGCTCTCCACTATCAATTCGATTTCTACCATTTGTTAAGAATTATACAAAGCTAAAAAATATTTTGGAACATTACACCATATCAAACACTCTTCGAGCCTGGATAGATATTAAATCATATTTTAAAATACCCGCCTCTCTTTCCTTGTCTTCTCCACTATCTTTCAACCCTGATTTCCCCTTAACATTACAGAATATTGGGCTTTCAACATGGCTGAAACTGGGAATCTCAAAAATTTCTTGTCTATATTCAGAGGGAACTCTAAAGTCTTTCCAACAGATTGTGGAGCAATATAAACTACCAAAGTCTGATTTTTACAAATATCTTCAGTTGCGATATTTCTTTAAATTAAAGATAGATAAAGCAGAGTTAAGAATGGACATAACAGAGATTGAAGACATTTTACTAAATCCAATCTGTCTAAAGGGATCGATATCAAGGACATATGATATCTTATCTAGCAATTGCACCTCTGCCTTGCTGGGACTGAAGGAAGTCTGGGAGAAGGACATTGGTCAAACCATTGAAGAGAATGACTGGACTGTCATATATGATAACATGTAACCTAAATGTACCTCTCTTGGGATCCATGAGCTCAATTTCAAATTCTTCAATAGAATATATCTTACACCGATGCGTATTAAGAGGATGTTTACCAACGCTACAGGCCTATGCTTCAAGTGTAATAAAGATAAAGGAACATTCATGCATTGTTTTTGGTACTGTGACAAAATTTTGTTATACTGGAAGAAAGTACATAGTGTAATGGAAGATCTTCTTGGACTACACTTCGATATGACCCCAGCTTTGTATTTATTGAATCTTAATGTGAACAGTCTGTTTAAAAAAGATGCACTACAACTATTCGTTGTCCTGGTATACTTAGCTAAAAAATGCATTTTGTTACTTTGGTCTGCATCACAGGCTCCATCCTTTAAAATGTGGACATCACAAATTGCTACATGGTTACCACTTGAAAAGCTCACCTACGACAAACATAACAAATCTGACAGATTCTGGCTCATATGGTCTCCCCTTTGGGAATATATAAAGGAACTCCCTTAACGGGCATACCAGACCACTTCTAATTAGATTCCTCCGTAAGGAGGGAATCTATTGTATTTGACGGTTTTATTATTAGAGTCCTCCGTAAGGAGGGAATCTATTGTATTTGTCAGTATTATTATTATTATTATTATTAGATTCCTCCGTAGGAGGGAATCTATTGTATTTGACGGTTTTATTATTATTATTATTAGATTCCTCCGTAAGGAGGGAATCTATTGTATTTGTCAGTTTTATTAGATTCCTCCGTAAGGAGGGAATCTATTGTATTTGTCGGTTTTATTATTATTAGATTCCTCCGTAAGGAGGGAATCTATTGTATTTGACGGTTTTATTATTATTATTATTATTATTAGATTCCTCCGTAAGGAGGGAATCTATTGTATTTGTCGGTTTTATTATTATTAGATTCCTCCGTAAGGAGGGAATCTATTGTATTTGTCGGTTTTATTAGATTCCTCCGTAAGGAGGGAATCTATTGTATTTGTCGGTTTTATTATTAGATTCCTCCGTAAGGAGGGAATCTATTGTATTTGACAGTATTATTAGATTCCTCCGTAAGGAGGGAATCTATTGTATTTGATGGTTTTATTAGATTCCTCCGTAAGGAGGGAATCTATTGTATTTGATGGTTTTATTATTATTATTATTATTAGATTCCTCCGTAGGAGGGAATCTATTGTAATTGATGGTTTTATTATTATTATTATTATTATTAGATTCCTCCGTAAGGAGGGAATCTATTGTATTTGTCGGTTTTATTATTATTATTAGATTCCTCCGTAAGGAGGGAATCTATTGTATTTGATGGTTTTATCATTATTATTATTATTAGATTCCTCCGTAGGAGGGAATCTATTGTAATTGATGGTTTTATTATTAGATTCCTCCGTAGGAGGGAATCTATTGTAATTGATGGTTTTATTATTATTATTATTATTAGATTCCTCCGTAAGGAGGGAATCTATTGTATTTGATGGTTTTATTATTAGATTCCTCCGTAGGAGGGAATCTATTGTAATTGATGGTTTTATTATTATTATTAGATTCCTCCGTAGGAGGGAATCTATTGTAATTGATGGTTTTATTATTAGATTCCTCCGTAGAGGAATCTATTGATTTGTCATTATTATTATTATATTAGATTCCTCCGTAAGGAGGAATCTATTGTATTTGATGTATTATTATTATTAGATTCTCAGGAGGAATCTATTGTAATTGATGGTTTTATTATTATTATTATTATTATTAGATTCCTCCGTAGGAGGGAATCTATTGTAATTGATGGTTTATTATTATTATTATTATTATTATTATTATTATTAGATTCCTCCGTAGGAGGGAATCTATTGTATTTGATGGTTATTATTATTATTATTATTATTATTAGATTCCTCGTGGAGGAATCTATGTATTGATGGTTTTATTATTATTATTATTATTATTATTATATATTATTATTATTATTCATTATTCTTCTCCTTGAGCCCCAATAGCTCAATAAGTCACTGGTCAAAAATTTTCTAAATTGGCACATTGATACTCCATGCCAACGGTACCCCCAAACCAAGAATGGCCCACATTCGCCCATAGGTGGCGCTACAGGCCACGCCCAAAAAACAAAATTCAAAGTGATACAATTTCCACGCCATTTGTCCAAATCTTCTGAAATTTGGTGTACATGCCTCATTCCTCATGGGGAACAAAAAGCCTCAAGAACCCATAACTTCCGCCATGATGGATTTTCCCGTACGTTGAAAATTTGCGAAAACCTACAAAACTCTTCTTCTCCTGAACCGTAGCTCCAATTGACTTGAAATTTGGTACACATGTGTAGAATGGACATCCTTGAAAACGTTACTTAGGAAAAAATGAATACGATACAAAATGGCTGAAAGGGGCGTGTTTATGTAAATGTCCAAATTTTAACAATATATACGTGTCAATAAATCAAATGTAATTTTGACTGATGGTTTTTCAAACCTAACATGCTTAAAGATGACATCACTCTGAAGTACTGTGCAAAGAATGGCCATGCCAAAATTCCCATTTTCTGGTCAAAAATGTTCTAATTTGGTAAATTAATAGTACAGGCCAACAGGAATCCACAAACCAAGAATGACCGACATACGCCACTAGGGGGCACTACAGGACAAGCCAAAATTCCCATTTTCTGGTCAAAAATGTTCTAATTCGGTACAAGAATAGTACAGGCCAACAGGAATCCACAAACCAAGAATGACCGACATTCAGCCACTAGGGGGCACTACAGGACAAGCCAAAATTCCCATTTTCTGGTCAAAAATTTTCTAATTTGGTACTTTGATACTACAGGCCAACAGGAACCCACATACCAAGTGTGGCCCACATTACGCCCTTAGGGGCACTACAGGCTACTCCAAAATTTCGTTTTCTGGTCAAAAGCGTTCTAATTTGGTACATTGATACTGCAGGTCAACAGGAACCCTCAAACCAAGAATGGCCAACATTAGCCCTAGGGAGCACTACAGGCCATGCCGAAATTCCCATTTTCTGGTCAAAAATGTTCTAATTTGGTACATTAATAGTACAGGCCAAAAGGAATCCACAAACCAAGAATGACCGACATTCACCACTAGGTGGCGCTAGAGGCCAAGCCGAAATTCCCATTTTCTGGTCAAAAAGTTATAATTTGGTACATTGATACTACAGGCCAACAGGAACCCACAAACCAAGTATGGCCCACATTAGCCATTAGGGCGCTACAGGCCACTCCCAAAATTTCGTTTTCTGGTCAAAAATTTTCTAATATGGTACATTGATACTACTGGCCAACAGGAACCCACAAACAAAGAATGGCCAACATTCAGCCACTAGGGGGCACTAGAGGCCATGCCTGAAATTCCCATTTTATGGTCAAAAATGTTCTAATTTGGTACATTGATACTACAGGTCAACAGGAACCCTCAAACCAAGAATGGCCAACATTCACCCCTAGGGGCGCTACAGGTAATTCCCAAAGTCCCATTTTCTGGTCAAATATTTTCTAATTATGTACATTGATACTACAGGCCAACAGGAACCCACAAACCAAGAATGACCCACATTTGCCCATAGGAGGTGCTACAGGCCACGCCCCCAAAAAATATTTTCAAAGTGATACCATTTCCACGCCATTTAACCAATTCTTTTGAATCTTGGTGTACATGCCTCATTTCTCATTGGGAACAAAAACGCCTCAAGGATCCATAAGGTCATGATGGATTTTCCTGTAGACTGAAAATGTTTCGTTTAGGATTCAGACAGAAATACATGTTTTTGGATTCATCCATTGGGAGGGTTTAACCCCAACCATCTACTGATCAATTTGAAATGATTTGCCATTTTGAGGAGGAATCCGCATTGCTGCTTGCAGCTATATTTTATTATTATTATTATTCTTCTTCTCCTTGAGCCCAAATAGCTCAAAAAGTCACTGGTCAAAAGTTTTCTAAATTGGCACATTGATAGTCCATGCCAACGGGTACCCCCAAACCAAGAATGGTCAACATTCGCCCATAGGTGGCGCTACAGGCCACGCCCAAAAAAATATTTTCAAAGTGATACCATTTCCACGCCATTTGTCCAAATCTCCTGAAACTTGGTGTACATGCCTCATTTCTCATGGGGAACAAAAAAGCCTCAAGAACCTATAACTTCCGCCATGATGGATTTTTCCGTGCGTTGAAAATTTGCGAAAACCTACAAAACTCTTCTTCTCCTGAACCGTAGCTCCAATTGACTAGAAATTTGGTACACATGTGTAGAAT